>NW_017257868.1:2081-9004 GCF_001594055.1 Mycetomoellerius zeteki | reverse complement strand
TCTACTTGGATAGTAATCATCAATGAGCGACGGACAATAAATATTCGTAGAATTTTCATCGAGAGCTTTAATTTTATTAAATGCTTTAACTTTTCTGTTTCTCATCTCATTAACGTCAATTCATTTCACAATGGTATCACTATCTGTACCATACAAGGGATTTCCTAGCAGTGTGTTCGCAGCTTCTAAAGCACCGTATTCTCTGTTATTCAATGAACGCATCGCAAAATTTCACAGTTTCGATGCCAAGGGCTTATTGGAACATCTATCATTGCAAAGTCTATATTACATTTCTCCGACTTCGTTGTATATTTTGTTAAGTATAAGTTTAAAAACTCTGATTTTTCTCCAATAAATTGTATGTCCATATTCCCCTCCCAGGCTAACTTGATAGCCGGATTATAATCATTAATAAACCTTTCCGACGTTTTGCGAGGAACATCATACAATTGCTCTTACTGCATAAAGTTTTTCTACCCACTATTGAAGTGATGACATCTCTTAAAACGAAATCGTCAGTAACTGGCTGAGGAAAATCGAACCAACACTTTCTGTAAATATTCGTTTCGGTTTTCTTCGTACGCATGCAATACGAATTATGTTTATGATTCCGATCACTTATAACCGTTTCGTACAACGTTGGCGAAACGTTTTCATCTGAAATTTCGCACGTCACGTATTTTCGAATGAACGTAACAACTTCTTCATCCGACGATTTTCCTAGTACTGGAGTATCCTTTATCCAAATCATACAACGTGCTGGATACCTCTACTTTGATATTCCAGTCGCCAGAAATAGTGAGTGACCTCTCCTATTGGATTATCGGACGAACAAATAAAATCAATCATGGCTTTAAATTTTATGCACATGAATCTAGACGTACTTACAGGATCGTATGCGATTAATTCGCTGATGCTCAACTTCTGTTTATCGGGATTCATGTCTCGTAAATATTCACCCAAATAGGACCATTTCCATTCACTAGGACTCAAAGTTAGAAACCACGTCGCCGGACCATAATGCAGAGTCATGCATTTGACGTTATTGGACGGTTGTCGCCAAAATTGATCCGTATTTCTCAGTTTTGCAAAAATACTCATTAAATTCGATTCCATTAAATTCCGATTTGTTCGTCTTTCAATTCGTTCAAGTATCTACTAGCAGTGTATCTCTCTCGTGGGTTAGCAACCATCATAGTATAATAGATATCATTTTTCAATTGTCGGTAGTTAGCATCATTGAGAAGGAAGAACAGATACTGTAGATTCAACCTGAATCTACTGTGTTTCGACATCAATCGCGTTCTGATAAATAAATAATCCGGCAATGCAAAGTTTCTTTCTTCTCGTTGTCCATTGACACCCTCGGGATATAAATCAGGGAAACACATGACATCCAGATATTTATAACCAGTGTTGGAACAGATACCGTTTGAAACATATTTAGATATTAGGTATTGTGTGGGAAGAGTATTTAGATATAAGTATAGATACATTTTTTTACAATTACCTAGGTATAGATACAGATATAAATAAAAAGTATCTGAAAATTTAGATATTTTTTAGGTACTTTCAATAAAAAAAGAAGGAAAAATGGGGGAAAACAAGAAAAATAGAAGTAATAAGCAACGTAAATTAAATATCATATTTTGTTTGTTTATTTTAACAAAACCCAGACGATAACATTAAAATCGGTTTCATTAATAGTTTTAAATAAATATTGAGTATTATTTAGTTTTACATGCATATGCATATCTAAAAAACTGATACATCATAAAATTAATTCTACTTGTTATCAATTTCTTACCCTTGATTACATAAATTTTTAGTTTTAATGAACAGCTTTAACCATAAGAATATCGGTCTTTAATTAGTATATCAGCGCATAGGTACTAGTATTAGATTGTTAATTTCTGAGTTGATTTAATATGCTTTTCAACAAGCGACACAGGTGACACGGTATGAGGCACAATGTATCATTACATCCTTGTTGTTCGTCAATGTTAAACAAGGATGAGATGATCTGTGTTATACTGTGTCGCTTGTAGGAAGGCACTCTTAATGACGGCGATAGTATTTGTGTATAAATACCTTGTATCTATGTATCTAAAACTTAAAAGATACCGTATAAAAAAATAACTAGATACGGATATAGGTATCTCCGCCTATAAGGATCTAGGTAATGCACTTAGGTACAGTTAAAGTATCTAGATACTTTTACCTAGATACGTTCCAACACTGTTTATAACGATTATCCATTGGAACATCTTCAATTTTCAACATTTGATAAAACTTGAATGCAGATTCGTTATCGATTCTTTTCGCGTGCATTGAGTATATTGTATACTGGTCATTAATACCGGGATCTTGAGTGATTTGCGTGAGGAAAGTCTTACGTTTTAAAACGGTTTGCTCATTATTATCTTTGTTGTGCTCTACAATACACCTCAAGAATGCCTCAACCACCTCGTCTATTTCATCACAATCGCTTTCGTCACCGATGCGATCCGATATTCTGTTTCTTGCAACTTATCATTTATAAGACCGTCAGACCACGGTGGAAGACGAATTTCCGAGTAGTGGGGATTATTGTCTTTCAACCATTGTAAAGCCTTATATACTTTATTAATATTCACCAAATTTTCCCAAACAACTTTAGATCTTTTGGGTATATCTCGAACGAGGATATGCAACTCGTGATTCAAATTTATAGGTTCTTCCGGAGGACATACCTTATCCAATGTTTCTTGTAAAGGCAGAGGCAAATGAAATGTTCTGCCTTTTACCTTCCGGATCATTTGTCTGTGCAGCATATGCTTGTTCGAAACACCACCCATCGTTTGCACTACTTGGAAACTGCTCGCTCTCTTGATCAACATTTTTTCGTAATCATTGAAATCCGACAAAACATTTGGTAATGGTTTTACGGCAAGATTATTCAAAATGCAAGCAGAAGGCAACATGCCTCTGTGAAATTTGCTCAAACAAAGCTTACAAATGAATCTAATATTGGTATTGTGTTCTGTTACGTAGGCCATCAGGTCTTTCCAAAAAGGTCCATCCACTGTTCTCCTCAACTTCTCAAGCTTAGAAACGTCTCTACTCACACATAATTTTTCGCAAGAGATACAAGGGAGACGTGGTAGATCCAACAATCGCTTTTTCATAACTTTAAACGCTTCGTAATTTCGCGAGAAGATCTGTTCCTCGTCCAAACTAACATCCGTTAAATTTCTTGGATAACATCTTGTTTTGGTCTTTAAATCATTGGAAATTTCAAGCAATTTATCCATATTGACGAACCTGAAAGCTAAAAACAATTGACGAAACTTTTTATAATTGCATATCAATTTGTAGACATTTCTTCGAATATTCCTCACGAAAGGAAAATGAGGCGATAAAGTGCTTATTGTTGCAATGTATGACTTGCAAAGATTAGGATTTGCATAGCATTCCGGAGGATGTCCTAATTTGGTACTCGCATGTGAAACGGAACAATTTCTGAGTCGCGCCATGAATTTATCACTCATTATCTTCTTCCTTTGAACTGTTCCAAAAATTCAACAAACTTTCCCATGGAAATATCACTTATGTGACATTTGTTCTCATCACAGTGTCACATTTTAATTTTTTTACCATTGTTATCTATTATCGGCAAAACATTAATCACTGCGTGAGGAGAGCATTGTCCCATTATAAGTGATTGCTCAAACTTCTTCCTTTGCTCGTAAGCAGTTTCATAAAAGTACGCTTCGGAAAACGAAGTATGTTTGGATGAGCCACAAAGAGCTCTAATTCGATCGCTTTTTGAATATTTCAAAGTCTTACATTCATTGAATTGCAATAGCGCAGCTTCAGCAGCATTCTTCAAATACGAAAACACTTTTCTTGCTGCATTGACGTACGATTTTTTCACTATTACGCACCATTTGAACATCTGTTCAGCTTCCAATCGAGCACATACCGGCGGTTTATTAATTTTCCTCGACATCAGTCGAATATACAATGTATATACAATATATGTATGTATGTATGTATAATATTTATGTATGTACTACCTTGATCAAAAAGTTCCCGGAATTCATTCAGAAAATTCAAAATACAAGTTTATTCATCAAAAGTGATATTGTCCCCTTCAAAGTACTCCCCATCGACTGCAACGCACTTATGCCAGCGCTTGATCCAGCTCTCGAAACATTTCTGGAACTCTATTGTCGATATAGCTATCAGAGCCGTCTTCGATTTTTCCATGACTTCTTAGTAGTGGTTTTTTGACTCGATCGAACAGAAAAAAGTCGCAAGGATCCATATCGGGTGAATTCGATGGCTATTGGATGGTATTCCTTTCGTTCTTGGTAAAAAAATTTAATACAAACTCGTTGTTGCAGATTCAACTCCATTTTTAAAACTGTAAAAAATCGAAAACACGTGCAGAGGTAGATGTACTCAAGACGGCGTAACTTTTACAAATGTCAAGCTATGGCGATAAAATTTGGTGGAAATGTCAATGATAGATGTGGCAACCTAACCAAAAAAACAGAATTCAAATCAGCTGACTCAGAGCATCACCTGGTGGTAATTCCGGGAACTTTTTAATCAAGGTACCCAGTGTAGTACAGGCAAATTAAGCCGAAAATCGCCAAATAAACAAAAAAATTGCGAAGTGTCTGTAACTTTCTATACTCATACACAAACACATTCTTTTGAAGAATCCGACGAGTCCCGAGCATCCAATATTGTGCTCGACCCGAAATCCAGGTAAACGGTCTCCGGCAGTCGACCAAATGCTTGCGTTCTGGTTAGTTGTGTTTTAAACAGTGTGCATGTAGTATCGTATGTTGTAAGATATTTCGGTTGAGCAGTATTTGAAAAACTTGACAATCAACAATTATTATTGTGCATTTTAAACATTCTGTGGGTGTGTTTGTATGTGCATGAACACTTTTCGATATGACTGAAAACAATGAGTGTTTTATTTGTGAAAAACCCATTTCGGATGATGCTGTAACGGTTGGTCTAGAAGCCATACAAACTTTAAGAAATTGCAGCAAAGAACGAGAAGATGGCAAACACCAGTTACTCAGCGAAAGTGTTAATAGCGAAAAAACACGATGATAATCTCGCGGAATTTTTCAAATATGAACTTGCTCCATACCCACTTTCAATGTTCAATGATACAATCGGAATGAGGAAGACAAAAAAGTCTGCTGTTTATGACATGTTTCATCCCATTGATCTTGAAGAAAATTTGCCGAGCTCCAATGACGTTTATGTGATTGATGGTGGATTTTTATTGTATCGGGTAATATGGCAGACAAATCAAACATATGGACAAATATGTGCTACGTACGTTAACTATGTAGAAAACAAATTTAGGAAAAATGCCGTAATCGTATTTGATGGCTACGAAAATGACTCGAGTATCAAAAAAGCTGAGCAGCATCGACGATACCTGCATAGCCAATGTGTAGAAACTATTTTCGATGAAAGTATGACGGCTACTGTCAATCAAAATAAATTTTTGTCAAACGATAAAAATAAAATCAGATTGATTTCATTGTTAACGAAATTTCTCCAAAATAGAAAATTCGTGGTAAAACAAGCGATAGATGATGCGGATACACTTATTGTTAAAACCGCAATAGAAATGTTGAATAATGGTCGAACATTTGTAGTCGGCGAGGACGTTGATCTATTTGTTTTTTTGATCGCATTATCACCAGAAAATAAAGATATATTTCTCATGAAGCCAGGCACAGGCAAAATCAACAGGAAAATTTTTCGTCGCCAGAAATCCAAAAATCGTACCAACATATGAAAGATACAATCTTACTGGCCCATGCCTTCAGTAGTTGTGATACAACGTCTAGTATACTTCAGAAGGGAAAATTACAAATTTTCAAACTCCTGCAAAAAGAATTTCGATTGGCTAATGTCGTGAAAACTTTCAATGACGAAAATTCAACCCAATCAGAAGTAAGAGATGCTGGTGAAACTCTTTTTTTGATGGTATACGATGCAAAGAAATTTCGAAATCTTTCGCTTGATTCATACAGATTTGACCAATTTAAAAATTCGCTGCAAAAACAAAAATCAAGGCTTGAATTATTACCACCAACATCAGAGACAGCTGCACAACATTCATCACGAGTTTTCTACCAAATTCAGTTATGGCTTGGCAATAACAAAAATCCGGAAAAGTGGGGATGGAAGAAAATCAACGGTTCGTTGCAACCTATTACAACACTCCTTCAGCCAGCACCAGAATCGATACTACAACTTATCTCCTGCAACTGTACATTTGATTGTTCTTCGAGGTGTGGGTGCAGAAAAGCAGAGTTAAAATGCTCGGAAATTTGTAGACATTGTCAGGAAATGCAGTGCCTCATTGCATACATGGAGCCAATTTGTGAAAATCTTGACGACTCCGAAGATATAGACTCAGTACACGAGCATGCGGGCGAAGAATTAGAAGATATCTTTTATGAGGCAGATGCTACCGATTCCGATTTTCTTTAGGTATAAAAGATATGCATGCAACATAATCTAATATTTCAATCTACTTAAAAATCGACACTTATGCAATTAATGTGTATTTTTTTTACAGAATATTACTCACACCTAGTGAAGCAGTTGTATTAAGAAAACAAATGTACTTGGATGAAAATGTTGAGTCTAACTCAACGACCTCGAAAACCTCAGAGTACGAAATTTCAATTTATAACTTTTTATATTTTTCGAGAAATCGAATAAAACACCATTTTTCGATTCTGTTTGTTTATTTCAACAATATTATTAACAGAAAAAAAATTATGGTACTGTATCTTATTATTTTAGATCTTAGGATGCTAAATTTACCAAACTTGTCGATATTGATCTGGAGACACGGTAGTGTCTCGGCGCTAAGCCAAGTGCAGCGACAC
>NW_017257868.1:0-1180 GCF_001594055.1 Mycetomoellerius zeteki | reverse complement strand
TGGTGTCTAGGTGTTCGCCATCGAGGAAGTGGGTGTCTAGGTGTTCGCCGTCGAGGAATTAAGTGTTTAGGTGTAGTCTATATGTTCGCCGTCGCGGAAATGAGTGTCTAGGTGTTCGCCGTCGAGGAAATGAGTTTCTAGGTGATCGCCGTTGAGGAAGTGAGTGTCTAGGTTTCGTCGTCGAGGAAGTTGGTGCCTAGGTGTTCGCCATCGACGAAGTGGGTGTCTAGGTGTTCGCTGTCGAGGAAGTGGGTGCCTAGGTGTTCGCCGTCAAGAAAATGGGTGTCTAGGTGATCGCCGTCGAGGAAGTGGGTGTCTACATGTTGTCATCGAGGAAGTTGGTGTCTAGATGTTCGCCATCGAGGAAGTGGGTGTCTAGGTGTTCGCCGTCGAGGAATTAAGTGTCTAGTTATATGTTCGCCGTCGCGGAAATGAGTGTCTAGGTGTTCGCCGTCGAGGAAATGAGTGTCTAGATGTTCGCCGTTGAGGAAATGGGTGTCTAGGTGTCGTCGTCGAGGAATTGGTGTCTAGGTGTTCGCTATCGAGGAAGTGGATGTCTAGGTGTTCGCCGTCGAGGAAATGGGTTTCTAGGTGATCGCCGTTGAGGAAGTGGGTGTCTAGGTGTTCATCGTTGAGGAAGTGGGTGTCTAGGTGTTCGCCTCTAGGTTTGTTTACATGTTCGCTGTCAAGGAAGTTGGTGTTTAGGTGTTCGCCGTCGAGGAAATGAGTGTCTAGGTGTTCGCCGTCGAGGAAGTGATATCATAAAACCTAAATGATATTTGATGACACAAATTGACACAAGTTGATACAAGTGTTGTTCTATCTTTGTCACTCTCTGAATGTCAAGAAGGTATTTGTATAAAAGATTTGATATTAACAACCGGCGCCAAGATAAATTTTATCAAATTAAAAAGTAAAATACAAATGGAACTATCTTTATCAAGTTATGCGTCACAGGTCACGTGATTGGCAGTGTTACCTAACCCTATGCAAGTAATTAATGTACACTATTTAACAATTGATTAAGATATATTCTTACACTTCATAATAACCACAAAAATATTTATAAAATATAGATATATATTTTATATTGAAGACATTATTTAGAATATTATATGCGTTATGATCGAGATGTCATCAGGAGTTGACACCGTTGCTTTAGAGGAAAAGAGAGGAACAT
>NW_017257867.1:28048-28996 GCF_001594055.1 Mycetomoellerius zeteki | reverse complement strand
TTAGAACCCGCCCTACTATACTACTAACAATGAAATCTTTATTAAACTATTAAAATATAAGAACATTTCAAACTGTAACAATGTTACTAATTAGAAATACGATAGTCGTAATCAGTCGTAATAACACCGTACGCAGTGCTCCGAAACAATAAACACAGCCATATTGGATTTTAATCGAATGGTTTGATTGGCTGTCCATTCCACCACTACTTTTAGTCTATTGCACATTCACACACTGGGAACGACACACCTTCTATAATTCCATCATGCGATAGAACAACGTTTGTGTCGAGTGTGTCCTCTAAAAGAAAAGCATACTTATTAACCTGAGATGTGCTATTTTGTTTTATCGCTACATAAATTACACCATTTTCATCCGTTTAACTATCGCATCTCGTGAAAATTTGAAGAGTGAATAAGTGTTTAACAGTAAACGTGTTAAACAGTGCTATGGAAAATAAACTGTCGGATGAGAAATGTCTTGTCGTGCAGTTTATAAATAAGAGACATAAGCCTGTTCAAGTGGGCTTTCAAGCCTAGCTAAAAGAGGGAAATAATACTAAATCAGATTTGAGTCACTTTATAAACTCTGAGCTGTGATCATTCAATGGCCCAAAGGAGAAGACACCAAATGTGCCCGAATGATGGAAAAAATTATTAAGAAGAAGAATATTATTTGAGAGGACTTGGTTGTAAGGGTGAGATCTCTGAGAAGTAAGTAATACTTTTAACATAATTTAATATAGAAGAGAGTTGCTAAATGTGTATCTCATTGTCTAAATCGTATCTCGTCAATAGTAGTTTATATTTTTACTTAATATAACTTACATTTAATGATAAAAATATGAAATAAATGAGAAACAAGTAATACATATGTAACGATGCACCCCATAAAGCATCGTTCCCGACGACCACCAGTCGGATGCCGTCGCACCCGCCATCGGTGGG
>NW_017257867.1:20390-27401 GCF_001594055.1 Mycetomoellerius zeteki | reverse complement strand
ATCTCCCGTGCAATACCGCGCCACGCCGCGCACCGCGATTTAGCACAATCAATCGAGCCAGACCGCGCCGTCTCACCGCGACCACGCACGCAGCGCCGATACACGAACACACACACACACACACACACACACACACACACACACACACACACACACACATTGTATATACGCGACTCGCGATATCGCTCTGGCCGGCCGAATCCGCGAAACAAACGCATCATTGTAATCGTCCGTGCGCCGCCCAAAACTGCGACCGGGCTTACTTCAACAACTCAGTTCTTTTTCTTGTAAATATATATGTGTACAGTTAGCTTATTTGTATTCTTGTTACGCGTGATTGTCATCTCATTAAATATATTATTTTAAGTGTATCCGCTACCGTTTCATTATTTAAAGTCCACCGCAACCGTTGCAGCTTCCCCTTACCGTTCGAACCTCTTTAAGCCCTGGACCGCAAATTTCCGACGAGCTACGTCCGAGCATAAAGTTAGGTTGTTACACATATATACACAAGATTTTAACAGGTTATGTCTTGTGCAAATAACATTTAATAATCTTATAAAATCTATCAAGTTTCAAAATTAAATCACACTACACTATCAATTTTATTACAAAAAGAAATGATATTAATGTAAGTTAAACTACTGTTTAAAGTTAAGCTACGTTGTTGTAAATGAATCTCAGATCACTAATATATGATTAAAAATAATAATTGGTTGTAATAAAATTAATAATTGATATATTACTGGAAATGTGTTATTGCAAAAATAAATTTAAGCTACTATCATTTTGACATTTTTATCTTATGTTACTTTCTTTAATAAGTAATGTGCCCAAATCTGCCTTAAGTAGTATACATTTAACAACTCTCCTCTACAATCTGTAAATGAATGTTTCAGTATAAAATAAGTGTCAATTTTTAGTATTTACTGATATGTGCCAACACGTCAAAAATATTGAACTTTTTGGCATGCCTAATCCTTCTCGAGAGGAAAGACGTGTACTTTGTCACAAATCATCAGGCTCTAATCAAAGCCATATGCTTAATCTCAACTCATCAGAACATGATAGTGTCAGTATCTACAATAATATGTTTAGTAATAGTTATATTCTTCTTTTTAATTATTTATGTTTAAAACTATATACAGCTTGTTGTGTTATCGTAATATAGCAATGCTTGCATGCTTTCTCTTTTATTTGGTATAAGTATAAGACTTGTTATTCTTGTAAATTTTGTATAAAATTTATTCTCTGTTTAATCCTCTCTCTCTCTCTCTCTTTCTCTCTCTCATCTGTAACAGGAGTCTGATGAATCATCAAAAAAGCGAAAGAAGATTGAACCATCAAATCTTGAAAAGATTCAAACTTTGTCTCAGTCGCATATTGAATTAAAAAAACGGAAAAAGACTGAACCATCAAATGTCGGAAATCAAGCTTTGCTTCAATCCCAAATTGAAAATTTTTTTATCAATAAATTTTATTAAGAAATCTTCTCAGGTACATTTAATATTGTCTTATGTATTTGGAGAAAAATACTTCATTTTGTGTATATGCAAAAACTTTAAATATTTAAAATTAAATATGCATTTTTTAGTTCTTCCTCCATTCATATTTTTTTTTTCAAGAAAGCAAAATTTATAAAATTAATTTATATAATAAGTCTTACTTTAGGATTTTTATCTATTTTTAGATTGATTTAATAAGCAGTGATGAGGAGAATGATGAAGATAATTCCATGTTCAAATGGACTAAAATTAAATTAATCGTTTCAATAAATACTTTGAAAATGGATAACAAAAAGCTAAGACAAGATAATGCAAAATTACGAGTATTAAGAACTATTAATGAAGGTAAAAAGTGCCTTGCGTAAATAACTGCTGTAACTATTGACTTTACATCTTATTGTCCGTTCTTTTGGTTTAATTCTAGATTTACATAAAATGACTTGTATGTCATCAATTTTGTTTAAAGATATGGATAGATTGCGCAGGAACATTGATTCTCTGTGTATTAAAACTAATGAAAACAATAAGAAGAACGCAAGTAATGACACTAATAATAACGAGAAACCAAGTTACTCAAAAAAAAAAATGAACAGGAAGAAAATATTAGTAACAATGTTGAAAATACTTTGGAAGTTGTTAAAATACAAGGCGAGGTAAATCTTTTTATACGATGGCAATAAATTTTATTTGTTTTTTCTTTTGCGTGCGTGCGTGCGTGCGTGCGTGCGTGCGTGCGTGTGGTGCATGTATAAGGTATTTCATGACCACCTGCTAATTGTAGATTCCTGAAGTAATTTTGAGACAAAATAAATCTAATATTAATACATCAAAGCTGCAATAGTTCTTAAATTAATAAATTAATTAAAATTATATAATCACAGAGCTGACATTTCGCGCGCTCAGGTAAGATGATATGACAATTGATGAAGGTACTTCAGGATCCTTTCAGCAATTTCAAAATTATCATACAGATATGCAATGCTATTTTTATTAAGAATTGTTCTTGATCCCATACGGAATCTATTCATACATTACGTATGCATAATAATTATACGTACATAATGTACAAATAGATTCCGTATGGAATCAAGAACAATTCTTAATAAAAATATTGCATATTATATCTGAGAGAATCCTGAAGTACATACCTTCACCAATTTATCATATCATCATGTCTGAGCGCGCGAAATGTCAACTCTGATATTAGAGAACTTTAATCACTATTAATTGAGAAACTATTACAGCCCCGACATTTTGGTGTTAGATTTAAAAATAATTACAAACGTTTCGACGCCGATCGGGTCATTCTCAATGTTACAGAAAATACATAATAATAATAAAATTATTGGAAATCTATTGCTAATTGATCGTGGTATTCTCGTATTTTCTTTGTCATAATCTTGCGAGTCAATCTCGTTTTTCAATAAGTCAATAAATTAAAATAGTCGAATTAGTTGTTAAAAATTCATAACAGTAGTACAGTAATAATTAAATAAACTTATTAAATAAAATGTTGAGAGTCAATGAATAAAAAAACAAAACATAAAAAGTATGTTGTCATCCACATCGTAGTGATACACATTAAAAATTGAAGCAAGATTGCAAATGAATAAAGAACAAGTGATTTCGAAGATGTCAGATAACGTAATATGAGTTTTTAACAACCAATTCGACCATTTTAATTTATTGACTTATTGAAAAACGAGAATACCACGATAAAGCAATAGATTTCCAATAATTTTATTATTATTATGTGTTTTCTGTAACACTGAGAATGACCCGATCGGCATCGAAACGTTTGTAATTATTTTTATAATGTTTTTAAATTAAACGTTCTTTATTATATAACTAACTCATAGCCCTTCAATTGTTCTAATTTATTTTATTATAAAAGATCTTGACGTAGATAAACTTCAGCATGACTGTGATACGGTTATTAATAGCAAGGTTTTTATGAAATGTTAATAATTAATTCGTATTTAACACTCTTTTTAATAAGGAGTAATGATAGGAACACTTACCATTTTGATTTTGATAGAGGTTTACGATAAAGTTGTAACGATGCGCCCAGAAAAGCATCGTTCCCGACGACCACCAGTCGGATACCATCGCACCCACCATCGGTGGGTTGCGATGACGAGGGCGCGATGCGCCCACATATTTTTTAAAAATCAAAAAATAATTCACAGGTACCACCGACGGCGCCGACCCGCGAAACATCGCGAGATAATTCGCGGGTGACAGCCGCTCCGACGGAAACGACCGAACGCGCACGTGCCGTGCCGAACCGCGTTGTCTCCCGTTCGTATTGTTCACCCACGGAAAGCACCGAACCGACCCGGAACAATGCGAGCGGGAGCAACAATCCATATAAAAGCCGAGGCGCGTTAACAAACGAGAGCTGTTTTTCCGAGTTCCGCTCAAAAACCAGTTCACCAGCTCCTAGTAATCCAGGCAAAACCGAATTGCGAGAAAAAGTGGTCGAGAGATAGTTCTCAGCCACCGTCGAGTGTTCTCGACAGCAATCCGACCAACGCGAATCCGGCACCTAGCAGCATCGCGAGAAAAGTAGGTCGAGAGGTAGTTCTCAGTCACCGCCGAGCGTTCTCGGCAGCGAGCTCGAATTCACCGACCCTCGCCTCCTATCGACCATCGGCCTAGACACGATTCAAGAATGGAGCGGTCTCCGCTTTTACCGAGCGTTCACGGGTGTCGTGGGTCATCGCGTGCTGCCCATTGCATCGGGCAAGCGCACTCCTCGAACCGTCAACGCCAAACACCGCGTTCGCGCCGCGACCGATTATTGGCCGGCGCGTTACCGCGATCCGGGATTCGCGAATCCGACGTGATCTCACGTTCGACACCGCGCCTCGCCGCGGCCCGCGACTCAGCGCAATACACCGAGCCAGACCGCGCCGTCTCACCGCGACACGCACGCTCACCGATGCACGAACACACACACACACACACACACACACACACACACACATTTGTACACCGGCGTCAGCACGCACACACATTCACGTTTGTACATACGCGATCCGCGACACCGTTCTCTCTCTGGCCGGCCGACCCGCGAAACGAATAAACGTATATTTATAATCGTCAGTGCGCCGCCCGGAATTGCGACCGGGCTTATTTTCGCTGTTCTTTCTTTTTTTTGTAAATCTATGTATACAGGGGTATCTAGCTTGTCTGTACGTTTGTTACGCGTGATCGTCCCATTACTAAATATATTATTTTAAGTGCACCCGCTACCGTCTACCGTTTCTTTTATTCAAAGCCCACCGCAACCGTTGCATCTTCCCCTTTCCGTTCGAACCTCTTTAAGCCCTGAACCGAAAGTTTCCGACGAGCTACGTCCGAGCTATAAAAGTTAGGTTGTCACATAATTATTGCTCAATTACTAGTTGATTGAAGTAGTTCCACTGACTTTCTCTTGTTTATTTTTTTTGTTTCGTGTAATAGATTTATTATTTAATTTACTTTTCATTGCTTTGAAAATTTCTGCTATTGCAGCTTTGTTTAATAGTCCTTCTTTGGGACAATCAAATTCCTTTAGAATATACTCTGTGGAAATTAAAAATAATTATTATATTATAAAACAGAAAGTGCTTGAAAATAAAGAGAATGTTAATTAGAATTTCAACTTGTAAAATAATCAGTATATTAGCAGTATCTTATCCATCACTGCCTTTTTTACTTGAGGATTCAGCTCTGACTTAGCCTTTACATCTTCTGTATGGACTTCACCTTTTCCTGGAGAGAAATTGCTCGTTAATCCAGTCATACTGGAATTGGCCATTTCCTCATCTGTGAAAACAAGATCCATGATAGAAGCTATGAATAGAGATAGCTTGCTGCGACTGAGTCTTTTTAACTTTTCGGTTTGTACATGTCTACCAACAAAATCTGTAATGTCTTCCTATAATAAAATATTATAGAAATAAAGAAAAATGTATATTTAAAAAAAATATAATATTTTACTATAATACGAGTAAATATATGTATTATACATCTGAAGTGCGCAAAATAACATTTTATGTGTACCTCTTTTTGAGACAGATTTTTAAGATACACACACACACATTTAAAGTATGTAGATCTATATTTAAAGCTCATGATAAACACTGTTACAAAATAAATATTGCTACCTACTATAGCAATGGTTGGTTCATCCAGAAATTGCTCTGCAGGTTGCTGTATATCAGTAATACTTAATATCTGTTGCGATGATGAATTCTGAAAGCCGAAGTATAATTACTAATCAAGTCTTGATATAATCGTCACTATTTAAGGCCGACCACACACGTTTAAGCAAATTTGTCAAATATATATGCTTATACAAGTTGCTATAGTGGAAATTTATTTGAATGTATGTGTCAAAAAAGTGCAAATCGAAATAACTGCAGTGCAGTTTTCTGACATACGCATTCAAATAAATTTGACGTTGACGGTTCGAGGAGCGCGCTTGCCCGATGAATGGGCAGCACGCGATGACCGGTGGCCCACGACACCCGAGAACGCTCGGTAAAAGCGGAGACCGCTCCACTCTTGAATCGTGTCTGGGCCGATGGTCGATAGGAGGGTCGGTGAATTCGAGCTCGCTGCCGAGAACGCTCGGCGGTGACTGAGAACTACCTCTCGCGATGCTGCTAGGTGCCGGATTGGCGTTGGTCGGATTGCTGTCGAGAACACTCGACGGTGGCTGAGAACTATCTCTCGACCACTTTTTCTCGCAATTCGGTTTTGCCTGGATTACTAGGAGCTGGTGAACTGGTTTTTGAGCGAAACTCGGAAAAACAGCTCTCGTTTGTTAACGCGCCTCGGCTTTTATACGGATTGTTGCTCCCGCTCGCATTGTTCCAGGTCGGTTCGGTGCTTTCCGTGGGTGAACAATACGAACGGGAGACAACGCGGTTCGGCACGGCACGTGCACGTTCGGTCGTTTCCGTCGGAGCGGCTGTCACCCGCGAATTATCTCGCGATGTTTCGCGGGTCGGGGCCGCCGGTGGTACCTGTGAATTATTTTTTGATTCTTAAAAAATATGTGGGCGCACCGCGCCCTCGTCATCGCAACCCACCGATGGTGGGTGCGATGGTATCCGACTGGTGGTCGTCGGGAACAATGCTTTTTTGGGCGCATCGTTACAATTATAATGTCAAGGAAGATTCTGTCTATATAAGAGCGCCACGTACCTTCAAATAATTTTTTATCTTTATTAATATTATCATTTTTTTTAAATATTCTATTAATTTTATCTTTAAAGATTTAATTTTATATCTTTAATTGGAGAGAGATTTTAGATAATTTTAATTACCATTAATTAACATTAATTAATTAATGTTACAACTTAATATTGCAACATATTTTATCTTCATATTATAAATATATATACAATAAAATATTAAAAAATTGTAGTATAACACGTATATTATGTAATTAATTATATTAATAAATAACTACAATAATATACTGGTAGTATATATTGTGACGTGACGTTTT
>NW_017257867.1:17659-19698 GCF_001594055.1 Mycetomoellerius zeteki | reverse complement strand
CCGCGGCCAATCAGGGCCGATAAGGCTTATCACGTGGGCCCACGGTCGCCTGCGCGCCCCCGAAGGGACCTCGGGCCCGACACTTGCGCTGTGGACACGGGCAGGATAAGACGTGTGGAGCACACAGGACGGTAAGGACCAAGCAAGCGAGTACCGAGAGGATTCTGTGGTGAGACGAACTTAGCGTATTGTAAAGCCGCCGACTTCCGGATTGGAGGGATCGCACGCATCCGCGAAACTGTCGTTGGATCCCGTGGGGTTGGATTTCGCGAGTAACTGCGTCGCGGCTGCACGCGCGCACCGCATGATCGTGCCATCCCGTCCGATACCGTCGTGGTTTCGTTACAATTTCGAGTCAGTTATTTCGCACGCCCGCCGCGGCCACAGCCGGGTCATTTTGTATCGTATCGTCGCGTCATAATCTTGTATCGTATCGCCGTGTCATAATTTTGTATCGTATCGTCGCGTCATAATCTTGTATCGTATCGCCGTGTCATAATTTTGTATCGTATCGTCTCGTCATGATTTTGTATCATATTGCTGTGCTGTAATCTAGTATCGTATTGCTGCGTCGTCGTTCCGTGTCGCATACTATCGTCGTCGCCGTAGATCCTAGACTTCAGAGGATGTTCTCGGGTGTTCACGCATTCCGTAGATTTTCGTAACTACGCCATGGATCTTCGTAGTCGCGATACATGTGTCGCGTAGAATTACGCTAGAATCGAAAGCTCGTCCATCAGAGAGGAGAAGCGGTTGCTTAATACCGCGTGTCGAAGACGTATCGCGGAGACCAGCGCGTTTGCATACCGCAGAATCAATCAGTCTGCCTGTACGTCGGAAACTGTATGATTGACGTAAAGAATACATTTGTTATTATCTCACTGTTATTAATTCTGCATATTTTACTGTTTTCTCGCCTTACTCGTTCTCCAAGAGATCCTCCGTTTCCGACTACGAACCACCTCCTCTGCCATTATCGTGGCTGAGCAGTCGGTTATTAGAGCCGTCCGCATTCGTGAGTCTCTACATCTCAGTATTTTCGAGTGAGAACGTACCGAAAAGATTCAAGAAAAAGTGGCACGCTCTCTCGTGCCTGGCGCCCAATTATTGACGTGAAGTTTAGAGTATGTAAAATTTGAGAAAGCCGTTGTGGCGTTGAGCTTTTTTTGTTGTCGCGAAGGTACCGACTAAGGAGAGGTAGAGCAACACTCGCGAACGCGCGACGAAGTGGCACCACGCTCGTGAGTGCGGTCGCAATATATATTTGTATTTATTGTAATTATTTATTATATATACAGGGTGTTTCCAAATTAAATCGCAAAACTTCGGGAGCGTGTAGAGGAGTAAAAAACTAAGAAAAAAAGTCCTATAGACATATGCTCGTTTTTGCTCCGTTTCAGAGAAATCGAAAAAAAATGTTTTTTTTACCTGCAAGATTAAATGGGGACCGTTTTCTAAATTTCTTGGAGAATGAATTTTCTGACTATTTAGAAAACATCCCATTACAACAACGTACTGAAATGTGGTTTCAATTAGATGGATGCCCTGCTCATTACAGCAGAGTCGCTAGAACCTGGTTAGATAGAAAATTCCCACAACGATGGATTGGACGTGGAGGAGCAGTACATTGGGCAACTCGTTCGCCCGACTTAACGCCATTAGATTTCTATGCATGGGGTACTCTGAAGCAAGAAGTTTATTCTTCGCCTATTCAATCAGAGCAACATTTGAGAAATCGTATCGTAGCTGCAGCGAACAGAATATCGCAAGAACAGTGCCTGGCTGCTACAAGAGCCGTGTTTGACAGATGCAATGCTTGTATTGCTGCAAGAGGTGCACATTTCGAACAAAATCTTCATTAAAAAGTTTATAAATAAAATAATTAAAATAATAAATTAAATATATTTTTTTCTTTTTTCGTGATTTCCTGCGAAACAAAGCAAAAAGGAGCATATGTCTATAGGACTTTTTTTCTTAGTTTTTTACTCCTCTACACGCTCCCGAAGTTTTGCCATTTAATTTGGAAACACCCTGTATAT
>NW_017257867.1:16112-16713 GCF_001594055.1 Mycetomoellerius zeteki | reverse complement strand
GAGGAAGTTGGTGTCTAGATGTTCGCCGTCGAGGAAATGAGTTTTCTAGGTGTTCGCCGTCGAGGAATTAGATGTCTAGGTATTGTCTTGTACATTTACACTACACCCTTAATCGGATTTAATAACATCCGTCGTTATGAAATTAGCCAATCATAGCTGTTCCTCGGAAGAATGGAACAACTGTGATTGGCCAGTTTCACGACACCCTTAGTCGGGTTTAATAACATAATGAAGCCTAAGTACACGTATATCTTATCGTATAAAGATTTAATGTCAACAATTGATACGAAGTTAAATTCTATCAAGTTAAATTTTATATAGAAAACCGTTGTCTAAATATTTTGATATTACTATTATAAGACGATGGGGGTGGTGGTTGGATTTTTTAATTGAGTAATAGTAATTTTAATTGTATACAAACTTACCTTTTTAAAAAAAAGTTAAAAAAAAAAGCGCTAAGCGTGCGTGCTTCTCGTATGGAAACCACCAATTGAGCCGATTTCACCAACATCAATTATTTAATCGGCCGTGGAACTGATGACTAATTGCGTTTGCTGTTTGATGAAATTCTTTGTATATGATACATTCCAACCCAAGTTAT
>NW_017257867.1:6642-16049 GCF_001594055.1 Mycetomoellerius zeteki | reverse complement strand
ATGATATATGTATCATGTGTATAAAAGATTTGATATCAACAATTGTGGCGCCAAGTTAAATTCTGTTAATTTAATATCACAAAATTTACTAAATCTAATGGTATAAAAACAATTTCTGTAAACTCGAAATTCTTAAAATAAAAATAATGGTATATATGTTTCATCTTTATGAAAGATTTGATATCAGCAATTGTGGCGCCAAGTTAAATTCTGTTAATTTAATTAAATTTATCAAAATTTTATGTATTATTCGTAAAAAAGATTTGATAGCCAAATTAAATAATTGAAGTAGGTAGAAGTCGGTAGAAGTGTGTGTATTTATTTTAAAGTACAAAATTTTTGCGATATACCATATAATAAAACTTTTTTTGTTAATAACTTTTTAACGAAGGACGAGCGACAGCTAAAACCTGTTGGAGGTTACTCAGGGTCATGACCTTGACAATATATGTCAAGGTCAAGGTCATTGGGGTGGGGGTCCCCTAATCAGAACGGAAAGTGGAATGTAGTTAAAAATGTAAACACATTCTCATCTTTTTTATCTACATTATCTCTTTGTAACATGTAACTTACATCTTCATTCTTTCGTTATTTTTCTAGATAAAAATAATTCTGTGTAATATTTCTTTCTTGTGATACGTACTATAATTTTCATTCTTAGAGCAAAGACCCAATCCTGGACCATCCAATCCTAGATCATCCAATCTTGGATTATTCAATTCTGGACCATTCAATCCTGGACCATCCAATCCTAGATCATCCAATCTTGGATCATTCAATTCTGGACCATCCAATTTTGGACCATCCATTCTTAGATCATTCAATTCTGGACTATCCTCGACCACAAGTGCTTCAAGCAATAGTATTCAAAGATGCGAAAGAGGTATATTTGTCTCGTTATTGCTTAGTTGTATTAATGTTTACGATCTTTGGGTGTAACCGCAATAATGCCCACTGATTATATTAGCGCTATTCCTGATATAAAACTGAGTCGAAAAGTCCTGTACTATTTTACAATTTTTGTAATAGTTAACGAGAGATTAATTTCTAAAAATTGCAGACTAAACGGATAAAGTCGATGCATAAGACAATTTTAAGATCTCTTTCAGTATTTTTTATGAAATATTTTAAAGATGTTTCTTAAAGAACTCTTAAAGATATCTTAAAGTTGTCTTATGCGTTGATTTTAGACATTCTGCTTTAGTGACCCATTGGTCACTAAAAAAAGATATTGCGAAGATTGCAAAATGGTAGAGGACTTTTTGACTCAGTTTTCATATCAGGAATAGCGCTATATAATTAGTGGGCGTTATTTCGGTTACACTCATGTATAATGACTTTATATTACAATTTTTATTGTGGTGTTTCATACATAACATATAATGCTTAGAACGTACAATTTATTTTAATTGTTATTTTTCAACAAAACCTTTATTGGAGAAAAGAACGGCCTTTTTATTGCACGCGATTATATTATCAATTAATAAATACATATTGTTCGGACTAAATTCAAAACCTCAGTGCGCTAATTATTTTCAAATCATCACAGCATTTTCAGAAGCCTAAATACTATTGCTAAATTCTTGTGCTCAGTATTGAGTTAATTTCAACGATTATTTCCGTCGATAGCTATTATGTTCAAAACACGCTTATTCTCGGTACCGACGCGGTCAGAATTCGAGACAGGGCTACCGATCAGCTGTTTACTTCGCGTCACATATGTATACATTCGCAATCTTTCCTTTGTTTTCGCGAAGCGAAGGATACCTCTCGATACCTGTGTATACCTATCGCTTAACGACCAAGTTCAGTCGTTCTCGAATAAAGCTCAGAAGCACATCTCACTTATACCGATCTCAGTCTCTACGCTTTCTAACACCTTCTGACTCCTCGTGATTGTTCGTGTATAATTCCGACATCACCAGCGGACCTGGTTTTCCGGTACCACTTTTCCCTTCGCAATACTCACAACACATATGTATTATTTAATTTGTAACGAATTCTTTTTAGCTATGAATGTGCATACCTTCGGTGCAAGTAGCATAGCAGATAAACAGATATTTGATGCAAATGTTTGCACATGTTGCCCTAAACATTAAAATTATAGTACATATTAATGCATTGAAAATCTTCAATTAAATGTTTCAAATTTATACATATTCATTGTGTTGATAGTGGTATATTCCACGGGTGAAGGAATAACGAGTAAAATCTCACTAACAGCTCTGTTTTTCACAGCTTTAATATAATACAGTAAACTATTACATGTGCGATCGTATATATGTTGCGCGTTTAGTTCTGTACACGTGAATATGGCGCGAAGCAGAAGAAGATAAGAAAGAACTGAGAACATAGAGTTAATATAGATAGTGCGGTAACAAACTAAGATGGAGATGGCGCGCTCGGGAATACTGCCATGTACAAACTGAAAGAATGCAAATACATAAACTTACGATTACACAGAGTGTGCAAAAAAAATTGCATGAATACAAAATTTGCATATCTCCACACATTGTTTTGACATATTAAACAGTTTGTATTTGTATTTATATTTATTATAACGGTTTTTTATTACGTTATTTTTAGATGAAAAATTCAAGAGAGTATTCAAGGAATTATTTTTAATTAGAGAAATAATAAAAGAATCCAGTGAAGATGTAAAAGTTACATTTGTACAAACAGCTAATGCAGATAAAAGAGATGAAGATAACTCTACATTTTTTACTACTTTTCATTTTCCTTTGCAAAGTATAGAAGAATTGGACGAAATGGAACACTATCTCGAACAATCGAATTGTTTCCAATCCACTGTAAGTTCCCTATTTTTTTGTTTTGATACAAGTTTTCATACTTACGTAATTATCATTAATGATATAATTTACATATTTTTTTAGGTTAAAGAACTGTTTAAAATGGGAGGAGCTAGAGACCCTCTATCAGAGTCTGGACACCTGAAGTCTGCCATTATTCATCGAAATTGTGCGAGAGAGAAAAATCATGCTACCTCACTCTAGTGACGCTGTAAGTTGTAGCTCTGTAAACTTCATAGTTTCTGACGAACGACATTTTGTCATTGTTTCATCATTGTGATTTGAGTTTTGTGTGGTCTTGTATGGCTGCTCGAACGTATTTTTTTGCAATTATTCTTTTTTGTGGAAAAAAAATGGTTTGATGCTCAGTTCCCTTCTGCAATAATTTCTCTAAAAAGGAATATAGTATGAAAGTTCTCTCAAAAAGTTCTCGGCTTAAATGTCATAACGCAAATACATTACTTTTTGTTAACTTATCAACATTTAAAGTTTTTTTAAAATTAGAAAGCATTTATAGGCATTACAGTGTTACGTCGCCAGGTTCCGCAATTTCAAAAATAAATAATTACTCTGAAGAGAGAAAACAAGGGAGCTTACGGGGGATAAGATGATTTAATTATCGAGATTTGTTCCACTTGAATTCGAGTCTGCGTTATGCATATGATCGTAGGCTCGGGGGCATCGTAGGGCCTGTCACCAGATAATAAAAGATATTCTAAGAAGTCTCTGTGCGCGGTAAGGCATAAAACGCAGGATGAAACAGTGTGAAAGTCTATCGTGATAACGCTGCAAATATCACATTCGATTAAGTACGCGAGCGGTCCGTACTGAAGGTAATGTCGAGTAATTTTATCATAAAAGCTGCGATCGTACGCGGATTTATCTTCGTAGTACTCGGAGCAAACGACGGCGTTATTTATTCTATGCTTATAGAAAGACAACCAGACGCAGTATCGACCCAGATTTGGAATGGGAGAGTTCTGTTCGTATTGCTAAGAATTTAGTAAGGCTGTGTACTTAGCGGACACATGAGTAATTAAAGATATTATAAATTATTAATATGGCCTTGAAAGCGGACAGAGAAGAAGAAGAAGAAGGAGACGTTACTTCATTTCTCACGAAATCATCACTTTTTGACCGCTCATATGTCTAGAACGGCTTGACCGATTTTCATTTTTTTGAGCTCAAATTAGTCGTGGCGATGCCGCCTTCAGGATATGTTGCGTCCAATTCAAAATTTTTTATATTTTAGTAGTTATGCAACCTCCAAAAATGGACTTTGGTGGTGCGGGATAAGAGACTTGTAGTGTTTCTCATTTCATTTTCATTAATCTTGAAGTAGTTTTTTTTGAACATGGCCGGAGACACTACCGCGTCTCCTGATGCTGGATTTCGTTTACTGGAATTACAATTGACTCTCTGATATCCACGAAAATGAGATGCGGGAATTGTTTGTATTGTCTCAAGATAGACTGGCATGCAGGGCACGCGTGAGAGAATCTAGCGGTTGGTAAAATGGAATTATAACTAGTGCAATGGTAATTTACAGGCTGTGTCCCGAGATGTAAATAATGTCGAGTTATACGGCTTTGATGGTGCTGCGGCAAAGAGGAATTGTCTTCGTAGCACCGTTGACAAATAGTACTCCCGTCTAATACGAAATATGTAGTCATGCAACACGTAGCTGTGTTCAATAAAGCTGTGATTGCGGCGACTTGACTCAATTGCCGGTTTCGTAATGTTCTTGGCAATGGACACATATATATACTGTTAGCAATGCTCAGTTGCAAAGATCTTAGTCGATGAGGTGTAACTCAACCTCAGCGTCTCATTCGAAGCAATAGGCAGTGCGATTATTAACAATTGTGTGATTGTACACAGCTCTCAGTGGCGAGGTGTACTTTAACCTTGTCACCCATAAGTTGTGTGAATATACAATTATATAATCAATAAGAGTGTTGTGTCGTAGTTTCGTTACTTTCCTACCTTTCGTTGTCGATCGAGTTGTAGTGCGTGCGATCGAAATGGTTTAGTTTGAAATAGCTTTCTTCCTTCCTTCCTTCTGGTTGAGGTAGCAACTCGATGTAATGTTTTTAATGTATAGTTTTAATTCGTCGCGTTATAATTATTTAAAGTAAGTTTAATAAGGATAGGTGGTTGAATTAGAACACTGAAGTTAAACTAATTAATATGTATATAATTATCGAATAAGTATACAAGACTTTTTATAATTAACTTGAAATAATATAAGAAATAGTAAGTTCCGAATTTACGGGAGTTTGACGCACGGCTGACGCGCGGAGAGTATGACTTTGTAGATTGTCAGGTTTAGACTCGGTATACGAGGTATACTCGGTGTAAGCTGACGTTGCGCTCGAATTTACTTAGTACTTGGTATATACTTCGTCGAATACTCCGATGTTACGTTCGAATGGAGCAGTTTATATAGGCAGTGGACATTCCCACTATTCTTTAGAATACAATGCTTGGCCTTACATGTGTTGCACAAGTGTTGCGTCATTCCTCCATTCATAGCTACGGTTACGCATTCTTTATGTTTCCGCTCTGGGACGTACGACGCTATCTCATTTTACGTAAGGGAGATCGAAAGCGCTTGGAGTAATGTTTCCGTCCCTTATCTCATCTTACAGTGCTTGATCGTTGTGGGTACGCGTTCTGTTTCTTTATCTTTATGGTTTCCGTCTTGGGCGTACAGCGCCATTTTATCTTACACGTGGGAGGTCGAGGGTTCTTAGAATAATGATCTGGAAAGTCGAGCGCTTATTTATGATAGTGAATTTATACGTTGAAAGCCTTATCGTCTAGCCATATCCTGTTTGTTACATTTAGTGTTTGGTAATAAGGGACAAAGGTTATAGATAGGGGTATCAAAAGTCTAAAATACGATTTTAACGTTATGAGTTTGTTGAAGAGATAATATTATTTATTATTAGGATAAAATACGTTAAGAGGAATGCTACTAAAAGATAGTTAATATAAGAATATAATTATTCATCATGCGCATAGTTATACATATGTATAAGTATTCATTATATAATTATTCTTAATATAATAATCGCGTTGATAAATAAATCTTATGGTAACTCGCCGTTGTTGGTATAATCGCTACGGTCGGTAAGTCTTATGGTAACTCGCTGTTGTTGGTATAATCGCTACAGTCGGTAAATAAAGTATGGAGATAGATGTGGATGTTAGTTATAACGAAGTATATATTGTTGGTATGTGTAGAGCTATAATGAATAACTTTATGATTAATTAGTAATATAGGTAAGTTTATAAATGTTATTTCTTATATTCTAAGTGTGTAAAATTTGGGAACGTAACAACAGCCTTTATTTTCACATGATGCCTAATGTAAATTTACAAAACTTTTTGTTTGAAAAATTTGATGCTATTCCAGCAGATTACATTTCAAATTGTCATCATTTGCGTACAAAATTGTATGAAAAATTTTTGCTACGCTAAGATTAAAATTTAAAAAAAGTAGCAGCATTTAATCGTAAATATTATGAATCGATGATCATGCATCATTCATTTAAGTAAAAATGTAATGTATTTTCATTATGCATTTAAGTAAAGGAATAATTCTTTTATTATGCGTTAAAAGAATAATACGTACATGTAAAAGTTATTACAGAAAATATTTAATAATGTTAGTGTTACGTCCTGTTTTGCGCTTGTTTCGCGAGCACGAGACGCGGCACGTTCGGCGGAGCGGGGCGCGTGGGGCGAAGCCTTGGCTTTTGCTGAGTTTGTTTTAGAGGGTTTTTGCTCTCTGGCAGGCTACTATCACAAGTGCCTTCGTTATCGGCACGATTTAGAGTGATTTATAAACATCGCGGTATTATAATTCAAATTGCGCGTTTTCGCTTCCTTCGTGTATCTTACGTGAAAAGAAGAAATATATGGAGAATTTAAAGGAATCGTCAGATTATTAGGAACTTAGCGAATGTTGAGATAACTGGATCTCTCGCATGAGCGTATCATCACATGATTCTCTCTATCTACGCTCTTTTTTCTTTTGTGAGGAGGTACAGGGAGGTGTAATGATACTATTACTGTATGATAAGGTTTAACTATTTACAACGCTGATTCGTGATTACTTTAGGTTTGGTCGTTTTGCTTGTGATTAGTTGTGGCCGCGTACTTTTTCTTACTGGGGCCACGTGTGGGGGCGATCGTGGAGGCCACGGTGCCCTAAGGAGGTTTTTGTCTACGAGATGCGTGTTTTGGGAGTCCTTGCTGGGTGCAGGCGGAGTCGCGGGTTTCGCGGAGTTTCCGGTGTCTGGTGCCGTGGATCGTCGGTTTCGGTGATCCCCCAGTAGGCCACGGGATCGAACTCTCCGGAGGCGTGAAGCGATTTTTTTAATTCCCGGAGGTGGACGCGCCACCCTCCTCGCTTTCCTCTTGGCCGCTTTGTTTTCTACGATTTATGCGAGAATGTTTATTGAAGAGGGGGTATGGAGGTCTCGACGCCATGGAAGGTACTCGTTTGAGTTCCATGGGAGGTCCCGAATCTATTGACGCTCAATTAGAAAGCGCATGTCAAGATTGGAGGTGAAGGACTTCTTGTCGCCTGGGGAGGTGCACGTTGAAGTCGGAATCCGTTTTGTGGAGAGATGGAGGTTACTTTTTAATAAGGTTACCAGCGCTTGCGCTCAGCGTAAACGCTGGTAACCTTACTGTAGCAGAGGATTTCGGAAAAATGAGGATACTGAGTCTGCGAACGCTTTGCTTATATATTGTTGTTTAGTGGCTCCTAGAGGTAAAGGGGGTATTCCTTCCTTTGCGACTTTTCAGTCACAAACCTTCTATAATGTTCTAAAATATTCTATAATGATAATTTGTAGTTATGCCCGCTGGTCGGCTGATTTTTCTTAGGTTGAATACGATATTCTGTTTTTGGGGATCGCGGTGCTCGTTTTGATGCGCTTGTTCGTCGCTTTTCGCGGCTTGTCGCGGTAATACTTGCATTCGTTTCTTTCAGCTGTTTTTCATAGTAGATTGTTGATGCTGTCGCGATTCCTTTGTCGCGGCGTGCGCGAATTTCCCTTGTTTGTTTTAAGGCTTTTTCTGATTTATATCGTTTTGATTTTTTTATCTTGGTAGTCTTATTCGTGTCGCGGGGTGTTTTTACGGTGGTTTGATGCACTTTGCGTTGCATTTAGATGCGTTTTGGATGTGATACGCAATTTTGTCTATTGCTCGCGAGGTGATTTTTACGTTTGTAGTGATCTTAGCGTTATCTGTTAAGCTTTCCGTTATCTATCTGATGGCGATGCTTTTTGCGCGAGGAAGTGCATTCTTTTAGTAGTTCTTTCGTTTAGTGGTTGGCGCAAGCGCAGTACGCGCGGCGTTCGGTCGCAACGGTTTCGGTGGCGCGGCCTATAGCTTTACTTGATTCTAGTTAACATGCATTATGTTCTCGCGCTATACTCCGTGCTCACGCTCTACCTGCGAAGTACGGGTCGCTATGCTGTAGGCGCACTGGACGTTACATTATCGTAAGTTAAATAATAATAAAAATTTTAATTGATTCTACTTCAATTTTTACGAATTTATTAATTTTTACAATTGGACGTGCTCGCCATGGAATTGTACGAATCCATGATAGAAGGGGGGAAACAGCCCCGAGCAACAGCGAACCATATTTGAAATGATTAAACATCAAGCTTTGCAAAATTTCCAAATCGGGCTGATTGACGAAATTAAATTGATAGTATGAACGCAAAACTATAAAACTCTGCAAGAAGCGATAAGCAGGCGCGACTGCCGAAGAAAAAGTGAAGAGAATGAGCTATCGACAAATGTCCGGAAGACAGCGACAGAAAAATGTGACTCATTTCACCAAACTTAATAATTATTTTACCAAATGTACTTGTGATGAGAACTTGAACTGTCAAAGTCTTCCGCGGTGGACACAACGGGGCATAATGGGACGGTTTGAAAATCCGCAAAAATTTGGAAAAAAAAACTCATACCGTCAAGCGTAAAATTTTTTTCTGTGATTATTTATAATGTAAACATAAAAATAAAACTCGTCTTCCATGTAGCAAATACAACGTACTACGTCTTCCATCCATATAAACACTTCCAAAAAAGGGATAAAATGAATTTATTCCGCCAAAGCTGAAACTTCGTTAGTGCATAGTTCATTTTATGTACAAATGAAAATTCATAGTCTTCCAAGTATCAGGTACAACAATAGTCGTCTTCCAAGCAGGTAAAGGTACCTCGCGCCGATTCGACGCTTAGGCGTGCGGCCGTGCGCACATATTTACTCGCTTGGAAGATGACTATTGTTGTACTTGATATTTGGAAGACTTTTTATTTTTGTAATTCCCATTGAATAAATATTCATCTATAAAAATATATGCTTTGGCGGTATCATATTTATGATGTTTCTTTCTATAGATCTATTCAGCATGAAGAGAAGATATATGAAAATTGTATTATACAGGGTGTTTGGTAACGACTGCAAAATATTTCGTGCGTGTGTAGAACAGACTACACTGAGTCGAAAAGTCCTGTACCATTTTGCGGTGTCAACAATAGTTAAGGAGATATTAACCGAAT
>NW_017257867.1:0-6620 GCF_001594055.1 Mycetomoellerius zeteki | reverse complement strand
TGCCTTCTTCTTCTTCTTCTTAATTAATGGCTCCTGCCTCCCAAAAGCCTTCGGAGGCAATACGGCCAGATCACGTATGGGATTTTTCAAAATAGAATATGCGATACAGTGGAGTTTCGGCGCAATGTGACAACTTCACATTGCCACAGTAGACGCAGCCTAACAAGGCTACGAATCTCACGGCGGAAGGGCGAGCGGCGTAAAACGCGCCGCTAGGACGGGATGGTATGTCGGGACCACGCGCAGACGCAAAAGCACCGCGAGTAGCCGTGGACAAGCGCCGCGAAAATACAAATTATAACAAACGATCACAGGCCAAACCAAAGCTCACAAATAATCGACAGATCTTTCTGTCGATTCTGGCCTTTCGGCAAAGGCCGAGGGGTTACGCAAGGCACGAGTAATGGCAATGTTGGGATCTTGGGAGGAATCCTGATCGAGGTCATTGAGAGCTAGCCGGATGGGGGAGCAGCGTGCAGTTCTGTGAGAGGGCAGAAAAATATAACGTGTGCGAGATCTTGTGAGGGAGCTCCACAAAGGCATGAAGGATTGTCAATCAAGTTTTTGCGGAAAAGACTGTGGTTAAGATTAAAATGGTTACTCCTAAGGCGATTTAGCGTGGTGATCATGATGCGAGAGAACCGAAGATCATGAAACCAAGGCTTATTATTATGGGTATAGCAATTTTTTAAATAGTATTCGCCCGTGATCCGAGATGTCCTTTCAATATAACTATCAAATGCTTTAAGGTGCCTATTGATGGACGCGGCAAATGCCGCTCGCGGCAGCGCGGCACTTTAGAAGGAACTAGATTCTAGGGGCTTCTGTTTCTGATGCCGCTTGCCACGTGAACGCGGCGTTCGTTGCGTTGACACGGCGTCCGTTTGAATGGAACCAAGAAGACTAGAACTTCTTGAGTGGAACATAAATAATCCAGTTGGAAGACATATTGAAAAAGTGAAATAACCTTAACTTCTTATTGTCTTAGTACCTCAGTAGCACAAGGCTTGTTTCTGATTATAGTTGTAAGGATTGTTTTAACAAGATTAGAGCAAACGATGTTTGCGAAAATGAAAATTCATGAGTGGTTAGTGCAGTGCACTCATGTAATTAATCAGCAGAATGCAGAAGCAGATCGACGTGATAAACTACTCAGATCATTAGCTTTGTTATTAGTCGAAAAAAAGAAACGGAGAAACAAAAAGAAGCGTTTGTGGGTTGCACCAATTTTTCAAAAACGCTGTGAGCATGGTTTTTATCATGCCTTGCTGCCAACACTGAAATTGGAAGATCTGCGGTTCCATAATTATTTTCGGATGTCAGCCACGCAATACGAAGAGTTGTTATCTATAGTAGGTCCGCATCTAGAAAAACAATACGTTGTGCGAGAGCCGATAAGTGCAGCAGAACGATTGACATTGACATTACGGTAGACATTTTTTATTTAGTTGTATGTAAATGTTATCAATTATATTTCATTATATCAACTATTACATTTCAGATTTCTAGCAGCTGGTGATTCCATGTCTTCAATGACGTATCAATATTTGATAGGCTTGACAACTGTAAGCAACATTATTGCTACAACGTACAGAATTATTTGGGACAATCTGTGTCCTGTGGTCCTTCCACCTCGATTACTTGAAAATGACGCGGAGAATCGCAGAAGATTTTGAAGATTTGTGGGACTTTCCACATTGCATTGGGGCAATTGACGGAAAGCATGTAATCATTCAAGTAAATTATACTTTCATTACACTTCTTTTCAGACATTATTCAACTATCAAAAGCTATTGGAAAAAAAATTAAAAAACAATATAAATGGATTCCAATATATGTAATAACCTTTGTGTAATTTCAGTGTCCGGACAATGCAGGCTCCAATTTCTACAACTACAAAAATAGTCATAGCATTGTACTATTAGCTATTTGTGATGCCAATTACATTTTTCGATTCGTTGATATTGGTGCGTATGGCAGGCGAAGTGATGGAGGCATCTTTCGTGAAAGTCAATTAGGTCAACATCTTGAGGCAGGGCAAATGAATATCCCACAACCGGATAGTTTTTATAGAGGAGGACCATTGTTGCCTTACTGCATTGTCGGGGATGAAGCATTTCCATTGAAGTCATATTTGCTACGGCCATTCTCCGGCAAAGATAACTTGTCAGCCGAACAATGCATTTATAATTATAGACTCAGTAGAGCCAGGCGAGTGATAGAGAACTGTTTCGGAATACTTGTTAGCCAGTGGCGAATTTATCGAAAATCGATTATTAGCAGCGTGGAAACTACTATGAAGATTGTGCAAGCTACAATCTGTCTCCATAACTGGCTTCGCAAGAGTAACATCGAGCAAACCAATAACATTTTACCAGGTATGCTGGATAGAGAAACGACAGAAGATGATTACATACGAGGTTCGTGGAGAACGGTTATGGAAGATGGTTGTGCATTCATGAATATCTCCAGATGTAGCACAAATACAAGTGCTCGGGATGCCATGCTCATTAGAGACGAGTTTTGTAAATATTTTAATGACGAAGGCTCAGTGGCATGGCAAAACGATCGATAATATTATAATTGTATATTATATAAAAAGTTATGAAATTTTATATATATATAGGGTGGCAAATTTGCGACAACTCTGATATTACTATATATTTCGCAAAAATTGTTTTACCGCGAGTAATCGTTATTTACCATGTATACCATATGTGCACAGGAAAGAAATTTTAACTTTAAATAATGCAAACTAATTTTCGACTTCTTTTTTTATTTTCCTCGATCGTGCTTAAATAATCGTAAGTAGTTGGCGGATATTTCTTGGTATCTCGGTCCAGTTAAATTATAACTATTTTATTGGAATAAATATATTAATACATTCTTAACTTTATTATAAAATCATTTTTTCCTCTTTATTCTATAAAATTTATTCTATAAAATCAAAATCTCATTTTTTATTAAAATTATTTTCAAGTCATTGCTGTTTTATCATTATAACATATTATTCTCATGCAATGATTCAGTATGCATGAGTTGATGAATTTTTAACATTATTTCGCGTCTGCGGAATTGCACGAACTGTCGTAGCTGATGGGCGATCATCGAAGTAAAGTTGTCAACTTCGTCAAAAACAGGTATAGTCGGCAATGGCAGTGTTGGTTGTGGGGTCTGCAAGGCCTTCGCTATTTGTTTCATCACGTCTTCTTCACAACCAGAACTACTTCGTTTTTTTTTCACTTATAAAAATAAAAAATTTTTGGAAAAATTAATGTAGCTAGCTATAACGATGCTAAGAAGTGAAATATTTATTTTGTATAAGGAGGATGTGAGTAAAATTGACTGGAAAATAAAAAATCGATTGGAAAATATTGCAAATGCAAAGATCAGATTTCGAAATTGTACTACTTTTAATGCGATTTTTAATACACTTTTCCATTAGGTAATTTTCGACTGATAATCGTCGATGCTTTTTACTATGATATCAGGTCGAAGAAAAATTTGAACTACAAGTCCTTGTAACTATGATAAAGACAAGTACACTTTATGAGCAAAACATACCCCTCGATGCATCAACTGTATCGTTGTCTTCTCTCTCTACTTGGGCTGCTACATTATCGTTGCTGAGATCTTCATCAAGATTCGTTATATTTGAAACTGTCCTGAAATACAACGAAATGAAATATGTCGATATTAACTGTCTATTTCAACAAATGCTTATGTAAAGAATATTAACTCTTTTTCCAAAAAAGTGTCCCGTAAGAAGGACATTGAATCGTAATACTGCCACTTCCTACGAGATGGTTTACTTGCTGATCCACTAGGTAATTTCTCAAGGGAGACGATTTTCATGTAACGATCTCTTAAATTTTTCCATTTTTTCTTTACTTCATCGGCAGAACATTCGCCTGTAATAACAAAACCATACATTTTATATATCACTTAAATTCTGATGATACTAAGTTTATCTTTTTTTAGTGCATTTTAATGCACAATTGTCATATTAAAGATTATCATGTGTACAAATTTCAATATACTGATTTTATTTATACACAAACTCAAAAATCGCATTACTTGAACTATAGCTCTAATAATATATGATCACCTACTGTATGTACGTACCATTTGTCACATCAGCCACTTGCTCCCAAAGCTGTTGTACAGTTCGCCTGTCACGTTTCGTTATATTTATTTTTTGGTTCCATAATAGCTCTCGTGTGGATACTTCTGCAATTATTAATTCTTCAAGATTTCGCTCCTGGCTTGGTGTCACCGGCTCTTTGTTTGTGGGAACTTGCTCCATAATAAAAAGTTCTGCTCCGTCAATCGCACTTCGGCGCACAATGTTTCCATCCTCTGCAAAATATTTAAATTGTTACGTTTACTCACAAATAATATATCATTCGTTTTTGCCTTTTATATTTTACACCGACCACTGCGACAAGCCGATGTTTGAGGAGGGCTCAATCCGGAAGCCGAAACTTGTAACAATATTATTGTTGTTTTTTTTTTAAGTAGTTATACGTTTTTTTATATTTATGGACCTTGTTCAATTTTTCTAACTAATTATATGTTTTATATTTATGGAACTAGACGTTACATTAATTTGATTGTTTGACTTTTACATTGCCCTTTGTTTATTGTTGTTTATTTTTATACAAAGAGTCCTTTTATCATTTAAATGTTTTATATTTTCTATCATTCGGTTTTGCCTTTTATGTTTTATTTTTTATTTGTCTTTTATATTTTATATAAATGATAGACATTAGAGTTAATAGTAAATAATAAAGATAATACACATCACCACTTGAGCTTTACTTTTTAATTTGATAGAATTTAACTTGACGCCAATTGTTAATATCACATCTTTTATATAAATGACATTAGAGTTAAGTAAATAAATGATAAAAATAGTACTATTTGGGTTTTACTTTCTAATGTGGTACAAATAATGCATTAATATAATAAAGGTAAAGATAGTATCACTTAGGTTAGATTTATAATTTGGTACAAATATTCTTAGCGTTTTTCTACCTTTTTTTAAAAAAACATAAATTTTAAATAATTTTACTTACCACAATGAGGATACAAATAAAGGGTGTTTTTATCACAAAAAAGTGATGGATAATTCACGAAACATTCGTGGATATTTACGTCATCTTCGCCAAGAATTGTCTCGCACATTCCACATGTGTATACCTTCTGCAATAAAAAATACGTTAGTGTAACATTATTATTCTAATATCTTTGTATTAAAATCGTATTATACAGAAACATAAATATACGCTAACCTTTGAAATCTCGAAATTCACTCCAGCCATCACTGAATCTATTCTTTTGAATTTCGCACAAGTAGCCACTTTTGCGTTGCCGCAAGTGAAGTTGGATTAATCCAACTTCATTTGCGGCAACGCAGGGTGATTCAAAAACCCCTAGAATCTAGTTCCTTCTAAAGTGCCGCGCTGCCGCGAGCGGCATTTGCCGCGAGCGGCATTTGCCGCGTCCATCAGTAGGCACCTTTAGACAGACGCATCCTCGGTATGGAGAATAAGTCGGAGTAGGGAGTCATGAAATTTGATTCAGCTCCCTCTCCTATAGCTTTTTTGTCAGCTAGTTGGTCAGCTATTTCGTTACCTTGAATTCCGCAATGTGAGGGTACCCAAATGAAGTTAACCTGGGTGTTGCAGAACTTCGCCTCCTCTATGAGAGCTCTGATGTACGAAATAATGTAATTGTTGGTTCTATTGCGGAAAACCGCAAAGGAATCAAGAACACTTTTAAAGTCAGAAATAATGACTATTCGACTGAGGTCATTGTGAAGGGCAAAGAGTAGAGCATTGTATATGGCCCATGCCTCGGACGTAAACACAGACGCGTACGAGGATAATTTAAACATAAAATGGAGGTCAAGCTGAGGAGAATAGACCGCTGAACCCACATATGTACTATCATCAACCTTTGAACCGTCAGTGTAGAAGACAATGGCGCGAGCGAGCACGCGCCGAAAGATATCCTCAAAAATCGGCTGGATATTCTGTTGGGGAATGGTATCAAGATTTTTAAGAATATTAGATGGTAGGGATAAATAGGAAACATTCGTACAGGTAGAGTAATATGAATTTTGGCAGGGAGGGCAGGCATAATGAGCATGAGTTTGTTGTATGACCACATATGAAGAAAAACAAGCGCCGCCGGAAAGTGAGTGCCTAAATAGAAAGAGCGGGGTGTGTTAACGACCAAATCGCAAATCTCCAGAAGCTTAGTCACAACCGGGTGATCCCGAAAGAAAATTATTTTAAGAAAGTATTTCGAAGCAGGTACTCAAATCTTTGTTTCAAGAGGGGTTCCCTCGTTTCAGCATGCGTCACATTAATCGGAGTAGAGTTGCGGTACCCACAAGCTATGCGTATTGCCTGATTTTGTATGCGTTGCAGGCTAACTAGCGAACGGTTGTCATTAAGGGCGAAAATAAGAGACACATACTCGAAAGAGGCACGAATCATGGATCTATAGACGGATAGGAGGAGATTAGGGTTGGCCCCCCACCAAGTCCCCTTCAAAGCAGAAATGACCGAGATCGTACGTTTGCCTTTACAGATAACCTGTTCCAGATGATT
>NW_017257866.1:10607-11664 GCF_001594055.1 Mycetomoellerius zeteki | reverse complement strand
TATTGTAAATAAAAAAAACATGTATGTTATAATAATATATTCGTGATTCTTTCGCACCGTCCTCGTCGTTCCCCGCGCGATGACTCGATTTCCGCGTGATCGCTTGCTCTCGCTCTGTCTTTCGCGCGATGAAGATCGGGTGTTAGCCTAGAAGAAGTTAAGCTACAATTTTTTAAAAAATTGTACATCTCAGTAAATATTTTTTATTCTTAAAGTTTTTGTTTTACAATCGTATATAATTGTCTGAGATATTTTAGAGATTAGTTTTATGTCTTCTTTTTTTCGTTCTTTTAGTTGCTTCTGTAAAAAAATAAAAAATAGTACGTTATATATAAGTTTAAAAAAAAATTGGGAAGTACATAGAATAGAATACTTACAACTCCCAATTTTCGGGTTTGGGATCGATTTCGTATGGCTTCATCCCGAATAATTCTTTAAGGTGCATTTTTCCATCTTGTCACATTCGGTATACCATCTCCTCGTAGAACCACCGCCTTTCAGCGCGTGTAAAACGACGGTGCTCGTGGTTGATAAAACCTTTAATCGTAATATTGCCTCGCCACATATCCTGTAAGAATAATATATTTTATAAAAAGAATCATAAACAAGTATAAATAATTATTATTTTACCAAAGGGATGATTTGGGGGGGATCCCGTTTGCCTACAAATCGATTGCCTACAGCACCTTTTGCCTACATCCCATTTGCCTACAAATCGATTGCCTACATGTATTATTGCCTACAGTTCGATTGCCTACATGTACTATTGCCTACATGTACTTTTGCCTACATGCATTATTGCCTACAGCTCGATTGCCTACAAGCACTTTTGCGCACAAATAAAAATTTTAGAAACAGAATTACTTTTGCCTACATGCATTATTGCCTACAGCTCGATTGCCTACATGTACTATTGCCTACAGCTCGATTGCCTACATGTACTATTGCCTACATGCATTATTGCCTACAGCTCGATTGCCTACATGTACTATTGCCTACAGCTCGATTGCCTACAGCTCGATTGCCTACAAGCACTTTTGCGCACAAATAAAAATTT
>NW_017257866.1:6948-10409 GCF_001594055.1 Mycetomoellerius zeteki | reverse complement strand
GTAGCCGCCCCGAACCCAAGCGTTACTGTTTATATACTCCACTGTCCACATGGGTTATAATTTATTTGGAATAGAACCATGTATAATAGAAACATTGCACGAATAACTAATTCATTTTTTAGTTTGATTTTAAATTTCGTGCATCTATTGTACGGAATAGTGACTAAACGCATGCGCATTAAGTCACAGAGCATGAAAAAGGCATACTTATAGCGCTTATAGCGCTTATATCGAGTCGGTATGACAGATTTCCTAACCTGAACGGCCGTGAACTTTAACGCTAAATATCTCGATTCAGAGGCCAGAGCGGCACTTTTTTCTGCCACATTCGTTCATTTCGTGCAAAAACGCGTCGAATAAGCCTAATTTCATCAAAATCGGAGGTGAGACGGGTATTCTATACCTTTACCTAAATTTTTATTTGTGCGCAAAAGTGCTTGTAGGCAATCGAGCTGTAGGCAATCGAGCTGTAGGCAATAGTACATGTAGGCAATCGAGCTGTAGGCAATAATGCATGTAGGCAATAGTACATGTAGGCAATCGAGCTGCAGGCAATAGTACATGTAGGCAATCGAGCTGTAGGCAATAATGCATGTAGGCAAAAGTAATTCTGTTTCTAAAATTTTTATTTGTGCGCAAAAGTGCTTGTAGGCAATCGAGCTGTAGGCAATAATGCATGTAGGCAAAAGTACATGTAGGTAATAGTACATGTAGGCAATCGAACTGTAGGCAATAATACATGTAGGCAATCGATCTGTAGGCAATAGAACATGTAGGCAATCGATTTGTAGGCAAATGGGATGTAGGCAAAAGGTGCTGTAGGCAATCGATTTGTAGGCAAAAGCAACCCTCTCGATGATTTGTACCCCTAGTTCATTTTTTAGCGACAACCACCTTTCGTTGTTTACCATGAGATACTGAAAAAGAAATTGGGGGTTGTCAAAAAAGAATTTTTAAAAACACAAAAAACACTTACCCCCTCTACTGGGTACTCGTACTTGATTTCCAAGTGATCCTTTAAATCACATATTTTCACCCACTTTTTTTACAGATATTCGTATACGATAGACTGACTGATCACGACAGCGCGAGTGACAATTATAGTATATCATATATGATTGCGCATCATTTCCTTTTTCCTTTTTCCTTTTTTCCTTAAGTATATTTAGAATGTAGAAGGTAGGGGTATAAAATAATGTTTTTTTCTATATTCAAAGAATATATAATAATAGTTTTTTATTTATTACGCGATGTACATTCGTTTACTTCTCTCCGAAGACCAGAGCGATCAACTCGCATTCGATGATATCGTTGCGGTCGAAGGATTTGTCATCATAAATCGTTTTCAGCATGTTCGCAGATTCCGTGACAGTGGACGCGATATCGAGAAATCGTGAGAATTTTTGGTCGACTATTGCAGTTAAGGAGGAAATGAGACTATTTACACAGTGTTCGAGATTAAACATATTGAGCACGGTGCTTTTCGACATGGATAGACGAGCTGTACTTGTTTCTAGACGCAGTATTGGTAGATTGTTGATTCGTCCGTAGCGTAACGTTAGATTTCCAATATACATTGGGGACGGCGCACGTATCCCTTTATTCTCATCATACTGCAGAAGGGACAATATGACCCGTTTTTGTTTGAAAAGCTCTTTCCAGATGTCGGGAAAATGGAATGAAAGTGGAACCTCTTTGCTGTGACAATCTCCCAAAATGATGTTTACGTAAGAAGGGAATTTGACATTGATACCGATGTTCAAGTATTTGTAGCCAGTCACAGTTAACGGATATCTTCTTTCGAGAATGCGAACGATAGGATGACGTGCGATTTGATGTCTGTAAGTAAAGAAAAAAAGTATTAGATGGAAAAGTAGATATATGAGAAAAAATACTTACTTATCTGATTGTTCTTTATCTGATTGTTCTTTATCTGGAGTTTCTCCATTCAAATCCTTAAATTTTGTCTTCTTAGCGCTTCGTCTATTGTGAGTATCCTGCTCCGTGAGGTAATTTTCGATGTCTGCATTGTTGAACATTTTTTTTATTTTTCTCGCAGTATCGTCTTCACGAACGAAACGATTGGAAAGTGCGTACATCCTTCTAATGATATTGTCGGAATGATCGTTGCTTTCACACTGATCGTATAACTAGTATATTTCTCCTTATATATTATTATTTGTTATATATATATTACTTGGGGTATGTTATATGTACGTGTCCTTCCATCTCCCTCTTTCTCATTACTCCTCGTTGCGCTTTGTCAATATTTCGATCGAATTAGTCGATTTAAGATATCTTGCAATTGCTGCAATAATCCATCTCTCGAACATTTGACATTGAGTATGTTTATGTTAAATTGACCAGCTTCCGTTACAGTTTTCGTGAACTCGTTAAATTTGTAAAATTGTTGTTTGTTGGCGAAATAAATATTACCGTCGATGTGTCGAAAGGCCAAGGTCAGAGCTGGCGGTATTCCTGGGAATACTAATTGTAACGTGTGACACGCACGAATACTCATGCTACATTCGTCTACCTGCGCCACATCATGATCATCGAAGATTGCATAGGTTTGTCCTCTGTTGGTATTTATTACGATATTAATCAAAGCGTTCGTGGGAAATGCTAGACTCGAGAGATGTTTTGGCCAATCGTCTTTTAATTTGAAACTGGTATAATCGACCATGTAAACCATATTATTTACGAACAGTACTATTTCACCCGAGGACCTTTGATATGCGGCGGATAAGGTGAAATTTTTTGGAAGGGAATTCATGTAGCTATTTAGTACGAATGGTCCGTCGTATTTTTTATTGTTTATATTTATTGACCATACGTAGCATTGATACGTGATGAATATTTGATGATGTAGTACCAACACGGTATCCACATATTGTAAATTACAAAGATCTACGTAGTCGGGTTTATTCGTCGTTGTCGTCGTTGTCGTCGTCGTACTTTTGGTTGGTGGTTTTGTAATAGTTGTTATTGGTCTTATATTTTTACTTCCATAGAGTTGTTGAATGGCTAAAATGTCTTCTATATTGAGTTTAACGAGTGTATTATTAGTACTGACAAATGCGAACATTATGGAGTCTTCCCACGAACTGTGTCTTAAGGGGTTACATCTTTTAAGGGGTTACATCTAATTGAAAAAAATTTTTTAACGTTTTTTTTTGGCTTAAATGATGTATAAACATCCCAAGAATGATACACAAAAGGAATTATAAGCGGAAAAATTTTTTTTCTTATTTTGATAGCCTATTTTCCGGAACGCCTCCAAGCGCTCCGAAACGCATGAAACAGCCTAGACGGCAAAAGTAGCAATTCGAAGTCGTTTAGCCCAATAGTTATATAGAAAGTATAGTTGGCGTTAGTCACCACTAGTCGACCAAAATGTAGCCATGTCTACCAACTACAGCTGTGCAAACAATTGTAACGGTCGGCAAACACACAATACG
>NW_017257866.1:3012-5995 GCF_001594055.1 Mycetomoellerius zeteki | reverse complement strand
TTTTTCTTTTTGTTCCAGATGATGATCCAAAAAAGTTATTAGTTCGCCCGTGGAGCGCCTAAAAAAAAAGTGCTCTTACCGCAGCAGCGACTACGCCGCAATTTTGTATTTTTTTTCATTAAAAAAATTTTTTTTGTATACTTAAATACATGTACAATAAACCCTCTGTACCTCATTTTGAGTGCTTTTTTAGTACTTTCAAAAAAAATTCATAAAAAAAGTCTAATTTTTCAGTGTGTCAATTAGATGTAACCCCTTAATCCTAACGCGTGCCCAATTTCGTGTGTTAACGTGTGAAGTAGATATTCCTTGTTGATAGGTTTTTTGTTGAGATATATATGCCAGGATTCTGCATTGACCACGTGTATTTCAGCGACGTAATTGTGAAGGATAGAACGCGTGAGCGAGTACTCCACCACGTCAAACGAAGAGGAGCAAATTTCTCCGTTACGTTTGTGGTTAACGTACGTGTGAGTGCCACTACGATACGATATCAAGATGTTGGGATTTAACGTTTTACGTTCGAACGATAAAGACGAATTCGTTGCCCATAGCGAGAACGCGAATGCGGTAGTTTGCAAAGTGTGTGCGTCCGCTAAATGAAAGTTCCACGTGAGATGTATTTTCATCCATTTGTTCCTACCTGTATTTTGCTCGTGGTGTGGAATGTCCGGGAGACCGCATCGTTGTTTACGCATTTGACGCAACGTATGATCATTCAACGTACCATCGCCCGGTATTTGATAATATTCTTGAAACAATAAAATGGCCTGTTTAATTTCTTCGCTCTCGATCGACTATTGCGTGTTGTTCTTAATGTTCTTCAAATAGCCATACTTTTGTAGATATAGAACTACTTCAGTATCTACACTTTGATAATTCGTCGTCGTCGTCGTCTTTATCGCTGTCGTAGTAATCGTAATGATAACGAAAATGATAATGAACGCGAGAGACATCGCGATGTAACGAAGTATATACGACTTGCAGTAAAAACGATGCGCACTCAAACACTTTGCTAATAGTAATGAATCACATTTCATGATTTTTTATATATCTTCGGATGAGACTCTTGTCTAATTGAGGAAAGGAAAATGAAATCATGAATAATTTTTTGTTGAGATATTATACAATATATTTAACAGAATAGGCGTTTTAAACATGATAAAATTCGATAAAGAAGGGAAATGAAATCATAATATATAGAAAATTAGCAAAATAGAGCGTGAAAAAAACTATTATAGTATATAATATAATTAGTATAATAATTATATAATTAGTATAATATTATATAATTTAATGAATATGTTATAATTTTAATATAACTATTACATAATTTTGCGAATAACATTAGTCAATGGATTGTACTCTATCACCCTATCGTGAATAATGAGACAATAGGCTGTGGTGTTTAATGGAATATTTTCCTCACATTCGAACTCTATATGAATATCCATTGTAGCGCTCTTTATCGATTCGTTTTGACGAGAATCAATCGATTACTACGAATGGACCGTTTTCAAGAAATTGTGTGAGAGATAACAAAGCCTCTTGGTTGTTACGACCATAGTATATCTTTTGAAATTTGATATACATATCGTAGAGTATGACGATTTTATTACGTTTGACATCTAAATTCATATCGTCGTAAAGATAAAATTCAGAATTCAGAAAAAGTTTCACATTAGTCAGTTTACACATATCGAACATCGAAGCATCTTGCGAGAACACGTTTCTTCTTCCGGTTTGAAGCGCAAAAATTATATATCGCGGTTTCTCTAATTGCGATATCGTTTTTGCAGCCCATGAATGTTTGGTCGTGCTTTGAAGCAGAAGGAATTCGTATCTCATGATCGGAAACCTACGCTGAGATATCGTCCGCCTTCCAACGTCCGCAAAAGCGATAATTTATTAACGTCGTTCAACATTACATGCGGCATTTTCTATATAATAGTGTGATCTTAGGTTCGTCCGAATCGTGCGCCACAACGCAATTGCTATCGTTACGCGCACGTATCAGAATAAGTTCGTGTCGCGCGTTTATCACTATACGTTTGTAATCCTCGCAAAATCCGAGGAGCGTATTAAACGATACGCAGAAGTTGAACTCTTCAAGTGTCGGGATGTTCAATATATATTGTTCCAATTAAACGAATTGACCCATCCTGCGTTTTCCAACGTTTTACTTTTATCAGCAGTCAGTGATACGTAATTCTTGATTGTGCTAGTAATACCGACGTTTCTATTTCTGTCAATTTCAACACCGTCCAACTCGTATCGAATCTCATCGAACATGAACGCTACGCAGTTATTCGATAGTCTTGATTGGGAGTTGGAACCGTCTTCCTTCTTCTTCTTCACCGAGAATTTTCCCTCGACGTAGAGAAAACTTTCGCACGGTAACGTGTACAGATCCTGATGTTGTATAGGTATTCGTATTTCGTCGCTGTGTCCGAATGTAGTATTAGCGTATGGATTGTAAGTGTGAGTATCGATTTTAACGATACGATCGTCAAAGATCGGCTTATCCCCGATATTCAGGATATCGTGGCTCATTTCTTACGACGAATCCTAGGGATCGTAAAAAAACAACGTTCGCAGCGTTCAATATCCCCGTTCTTCTTTGCTTTTTTCCGTCGTATCGTTTGAACGCTGCTGGTAACGTCGACGTTTGCGATGTGATTTTTCCGTCGTACGATTCGTTCAGGATGAGCATCTTCCGCTTGCGAGCATTATTTTTTTACTGTCTACGTCGTATGTGAAGTCGAACCAATATCTCTTCCCCACGAAAGTTGATTAACTTGTAACAATGCGCCCAGAAAAGCATCGTTCCCGACGACCACCAGTCGGATACCATCGCACCCACCATCGGTGGGTTGCGATGACGAGGGCGCGGTGCGCCCACATATTTTTTAAGAATCAAAAAATAATTCACAGGTACCACCGGCGGCCCCGACCCGCGAAACATCGCGAGATAATTCGCGGG
>NW_017257866.1:0-2928 GCF_001594055.1 Mycetomoellerius zeteki | reverse complement strand
GAGCCGACCCGGAACAATACGAGCGGGAGCAACAATCCGTATAAAAGCCGAGGCGCGTTAACAAACGCTCTCTGTTTTTCCGAGTCCCGCTCAAAGACCAGCTCACCAGCTCCTAGTGAATCCCGGCAAAACCGAATTGCGAAAAAAAGTGATCGAGAGATAGTTCTCAGCCACCGTCGAGTGTTCTCGACAGCAATCCGACCAACGCCAATCCGGCACCTAGCAGCATCGCGAGAAAAGGTGGTCAAGAGACAGTTCTCAGTCACCGCCGAGCGTTCTCGGCAGCGAGCACGAATCCACCGATCCTCGCCTCCTATCGACCATCGGCCCAGACACGATTCAAGAGTGGAGCGGTCTCCGCTTTTACCGAGCATTCTCGGGTGTTGTGGGCCACCGGTCATCGCGTGCTGCCCATTGCATCGGGCAAGTGCGCTCCTCGAACCATCGCGCCAAACACCGCGTTCGCGCCGCGACCGATTATTGGCCGGCGCGTTACCGCGATCCGGGATCCGCGAATCCGACGCGATCTCACGTTCGACACCGCGCCTCGCCGCGGCCCGCGACTCAGCGCAATACACCGAGCCAGACCGCGCCGTCTCACCGCGACATGCACGCTCACCGATACACGAACACGCACACACATTCACGCTTGTACATACGCGATCCGCGACACCGTTCTCTCTCTGGCCGACCGAATCCGCGAAACGAATAAACGTATACTTGTAATCGTCAGTGCGCCGCCCGGAATTGCGACCGGGCTTATATTCGCTGTTTTTTTTTTGTAAATATATGTATACATGTGTATCTAGCTTGTCTGTACGTGTGTTACGCGTGATCGTCCCTTTACTAAATATATTGTTATAAGTGGATCCGCTACCATCTACCGTTTCTTTTATTCAAAGCCCACCGCAACCGTTGCATCTTCCCCTTTCCGTTCGAACCTCTTTAAAGCCCTGAACCGAAAGTTTCCGACGAGCTACGTCCGAGCTATAAAAGTTAGGTTGTTACAAACTGTCCATTCTGAACTATACGTATCGTTATATCAGTAACGTTTCACACGATGACCGAGAGGTAAATGACGTTTGTTGGAGTATCAGACAATTTATATCCAGGTGGAACGTTTGTCGCGAATTCGTGTATCGTATGTATTGATTTATCGTTGTTGTACGCACCCGAAGTAATGTTGCATTCTACACGAATTACACTTACGTTCATGATATTTACAGGTTTGTCAGACAAATACCACTTGTTCGGTTGTATCACGCGAGACGACGAATAGCCCAAATCGAACCGATATTATTCGGTTTGGTAAAATCTACTTGGTAGGCACACTTGATCTCGCTTCTCATGGTGTTCTCGTTGGTACGAAGAAGCAACCTCATCCTTATGAACATCGTCATTGTAGTCATCGAATATGTAATCATCGTTATTACCGTTATTGTTACTTCGTATGTGAATAATAGCAGCTTTCAAATACTTACCCATGGCACTCAATTCGTACGATCCTTCGGGAATCGAGATCATCTTATCGGTATCGAAGTAGAATTTATTATTCACCGAGGTAATATTCGGTATCGTGTTGTACGTTTCAAAATTCGTAAGACCCAATTCATACTCACCGTCTTTTAAATCCAACACGGAGAAGTAACTCACCGCGAGAACACTGTTCGTTCCAGTCAATGTGAGAGTCAACGACATGATTGAATCGAAGGCAAACGACCAACTAAGGTGACACATCGTAGTATGATATATATTTTTTTTTTTCAGATATATTTTGTCCTCCAATCCATTTCCCAAAGAAATCGTAGACACAATTGACCGCAAATGTTTTGATCAAACGTTTGATAAGAGCGACGATTATACGTTACTCTCGAGATATCGTTCGAGTTCCTATGACAGCCTAAGATTGCCGAAACCGTCGAAGTAGACAGCGTTATTTCCTTTCTTCGCGTAGGCGGCCCAATGTGTACCCTCATTTTCCGAATTATCGAGATTTACGATACCGTTTTCATTACGACGCGGTTTCGTCGGTAACGCATCACGCATAAACACGCCTCTGAAAAATGGCAAACGCAAACGGTGCGCCGCACGGCTCAATTGCACGTTCGTCGTGATACCGGAGAGCGGTATTTTCAGAGTTTCTAGCGTTTCCTTCCACGATGTTTTTTTTACTTCTTTTCATTCTTTTCTTCACACCACTACCACTATGTTTGTAGAGCGCTAGATATAGTCCGCGACCCTCCACCTGACGTCGAGCGGCTTTACGATCGCTTACAGCTCTCGCTACGCTTGCTGCCCCACCGATTAAAGATCCGAACGCACCGAACATTAGTAAAATTGGTAGGAAACCTCCACGTTTCATTACCGGAAGTATCCTCTCCCTTTTCGTCTTTCTTTTTCTTTTCATACCCATCCCTAATTTCGTTTTTGCTTTCATGGGTGCCATACAGTAGCCGTGGCAGCTTTCTCACCAAACGTCGAATCGCTCGCTGTTACACGTTCGCGTGCTCTTTCGGCGAGAACTCGATCGGCAATATGTCGATCGGTGAGATCGTTGCTTCGCGAATAGGCGATATCGTGTTCGCGACACGCCGCGTCTAATCGATTAACACCTCAATCGCCACGCGCTAATCTTTTCGCGAGACGAGTACCGGGTCCACAAAATTGATATCCAGGTATATGTACGTCAAACGGAAGCGCGTTTATTGTTTTGTTAAGTAAACCTGTACCATAAGCAGAAATCATTCCCTGCGCTATCTTATCGTATACGACAGCATTCGTCGCAATTCTTGATAAGTGGCGGCAGACCGTCTATGTGCGTTCGTTGTCACGAACGATTGTAATGCTTCAGACACGGACGACAACGTTGCATTTCAGCATCCGCTTTTAAATGTTCGCATAATCGTTCCCACAGTGACTCTACGAAAT
>NW_017257865.1:5593-11815 GCF_001594055.1 Mycetomoellerius zeteki | reverse complement strand
TATGTATACATTTCCTATTTTTATGTCTTTATGAAAATAAACAAAGGCCTGCATTTTTTTGTTTCATCTTATACAAGACATGGATATTTTACATACATTGTCTATGAGAGATATTAAATAAGACAAAATAACTAAAAATATTTGGATATAACTCAAATTTTGTGAAAAAACAAATCAGACAAATTAGTACTTTACGAGATGTTTTTTATTTCGATGATCTGAAAACATTTAATCTTCGAAAATTGATTTTATTTGTCTACATTCAAACGAAACTTTTATTTGGAAAATTCTTATATAATTTTTTATCAAAATATTTAAGTGTATTTATGCCTCACTATATACATTTAAGAGCACAGTTTCTAAATATGTAATATTGTTATAAATATTTATATAATGTTATATTAAATGAGTAATATTTATGTTTTACATTTATCAACTGATTGTGTTCAACTACTTTATTTTAAATGTACAGAATGTAAATCAATGTTATTATATAAACAAAAAATAATAATTATACATCTAATATTAAAATTATTAGGAAAATCATTCGTAAATATAATAATAAAAACATAATATTTCTAAAAAATGATACATGCAACTATGTACTATTGTATCTTTCGAATTTTTCTCATATTTGGAAATAATTAAATTTACAGAAATTCCTTCAAATTATTTGAACGTATTGTAACACATTTTTCTTTATGTTTATTTTTCATATAGAAACTGTGTTCTAATATACATGTTTGGTAATAACTATATTACCTCTTGTTTGGACGGATGATACGGGTTAAATCATTGATCTTATTAATATGGACTGGCATTTGGAACAGTTTTTGTAACAATTAACAAACGCATTGATGTGTTAAAAAAAATGAAATCACACATTGTTCGATTTCTTGAATGATTAGCTTGCTATGTTTGTCAGAATGCATACTTTGAGTTCAACACGCTACTATTCATGATTTCTATTTGATTATGGAGCGTAATTTCATAATACGTTTCCTTGTATGTACCAACTAAAACATATTTACGTCATCAAGCAAAACGATAGATATCATTCAGAATGGAAACAATTGTAGAAATTTGTATTGCACGCAAATATATGTACATACATGCTATTTATGTGTCAAATGTTACAACCAAATTAGCACAATTGTTTATATTATGACTGTATTCCGTAATGCACTGTGGGTACTGAAAATGTACATTCATACTCTAGGCGTGTTCTGATATACACTGCCAATACTGAAAATCAACAGTATACGTAACGTGAACTATAGATTGTCAGCACTGACATTGCATATCAGAATACAGCTGTTACGAGAAATATAATATATATTCTCAATTCAAAGTGACTAACGGAATGTCTATGAAAATGCTATCAATCGTCTGCTCGATGACTGTTTTTAATACTTTGATTAGTACATGCTAGGAAACAAGGTTACCGATCATAATAAACATAATAAACAGAAATCATGCATACCAGCGTTATGCACAAAATGCACGTATGCAATAAATGGATATATACTCATTTGTATCTCTTCTATGTATGTATTAATTTTTCATAAATTTATACGAGAAAATCGTATAACGGTTGCAAACGTACTGCAATCAGCTGTAACTCCTCACAAGAGGTTATAGTTATTAGGTTATTACGAGATTTGTTTAAAAAATAGAAAATGTAAAATTAACATTACGTTTATTATACATTTTCTAAAACATATAATAAAATGAGAACATACCTCTCTCTATAACTCTTCTTCAAGGACAATCTCTTTCCAAAGAGAGTCCTGCGTTTCACTATCACCTTTTTGATAGATTCACTGGTATTTTCTTCAAAGATACCAGAGGTATCTTTATGAGTTATCGTCGTGTCATGATCCATTGTAATATCTTCTCAACAATCACAATACACACACGAACGATTTTTGTGGGAGTTCTCTGCACGCAACAATACTGCTCAGAGTTCACAATACGCCGTCTGCGAGAAAACTGAATAACGCTCGGAAGTTCGAAATGCTCGGATAACGTTTTCGATGTTTAATTTGTTTATACATAGTCTCTGCTACAACGGGATGTATCATATGCTCACAAACATGTATATTCATGTGTATGGTATTTAATAAAGATAAAAATACCTCAATCAGTGGATATCCGCGTGCGTTATTTATTTTTTTACATTTTTATTATATTTTTGCAAATGTAATAACATTAATTATAATACAATAATCATTATTACGCACAATTAATCTCTACACAATTACATCAAATGAATTGCTACGACAAATATATGAAATAAACGCAGAAAGAGAACCATCAGTATCGTGGAAAACAGCAGGCTTCGATTTTTTTACCAGTAAACATATTACAATCATTGAACATATCACAATGATTTGTTATATTTAACGGTTTTACTTCTCAATTCATTTATAATTATACTTATTTGCAGTAAAACACATTTTTTGAAAATTATTTTCAGCTACACAACTACTCCTTGTAGATTATTATCGGATGTTCGAAATAAATCCGCAAAGCCTCTTCTGCACATCAAGTTTTCAAAATAATTAAAATGTCATTAATATTCTAAAAATTATACTTAGAAGAGGTGCCAAATTCGGACAAGATTGGTTGTTGAATGTAACATTTTTCATTACACGTAATTCAAATGACTGTGTGCCGATTATTTACTTGAAAGATAAAAAGACAGCTAAAATTTTATCGAAAAATCGATTTATAAGATATTTGACACTATATTGTGGCGCATTTTGTGAAATTAAATATTAAATACATCAAGTATAAAGGAAGATGCCCACGGCATACGGAGAGTTTCTTCCCTAGAGATGGAACCTCTGAAACCGATAAATTTATTTGGAGTATGATGAAATTTGTCGCCCAATACCAAATTTCACTTTCTTATCTGCAAGAAAAGTTAAAAAAATCATGTTTCATGTTTTACGTAGTGACGACGCGATGGCGAGAGAGCAAGCGAGGCATTGAGAGTGGAGGGGGAAACCGCTGGCGTGTCCGAGCTCTAGGCACGCCTAAGGGTCTCTAGTCTTTATTCATGCCAGCGGCTTTCCTTCTCCGCACATTTCGGGCCGATTTTTGAAGTGTGCCTACTTTTTATCGCCGCCTAATACCGCTCAACGCTCAACGGCCGAGTCGCACCGTTGGATCGCGCGCGGACGTGTCTCAAAAGCGTTGCACTATAAGAAATGTCTTAGCACCGAAACACTACCGTTTCTCCAGATTCTTTCAACAGTTGTTGAATTAAAACTTAAAAGTACACATATAATGTAATTATATAAAAATATATTTGTAGTAATATGTTTATCGATAACGTTATTTATAAAAAAAAAAAATGAAAGAAGGAAAATGCAGGATGGAACGTAAAATCTTCGGAATATTAGTCTCGCACCTAACGCCCGAGACCACGCTGAGTACTTACGAATCATCTCTATGAATGTGGTACATAAAGCGCACGGAAAACCGTAAATTACATCTCGTCAACTATTACGTTTTGAAATCATTTTTGCTATTATACGTTAATGAAAAAGTTTTATGATCAATACATTTATTAATAATTCCACTTATTCAATATATTTATCAATATATTTATTAATATATCAATATATTAATATATTTATTAATAATTTCACTTATTTTAGAAAAAAAATTATGAAAAATAGAAAAAAGGAATCAATTATGCGATCTGTTAGCATTTCTTTTTGTGAATTTGTCTAAGAATTTTTAGTATCGGCGACTGCGGTAGGTGATTTAATGTGCGACACATTCCACCATCTCGAGGAGGCGGCCAAGACGGAGAGAGACGACCCCGTTGGAGGTCCGAGGCCACCCAGAGGAGGGGGTAGCGCACAGGTGATACCGTTCCATACTGTCTAATTAGCGCCCTGAGCGAAACGTGTTTTGCTGAAGTCAAATTCTTTACAGGCGACTATGCCGCGGGAGCGACAAAGGCGGCGTGAGGGGATGGCCACCCTCTGCCATAGAACGAGCGAGGACCCCGCTCACGGTGCCGCACGGAAGCCTCTGCTGAGAGGAGACCTCGAGTCCGGAGGCCGAGCGTGTCGGCCAAGGAACCAGCGAATCCGGATGACACGCCGGCCACAGCAGTGCAGAGGGGACCGTGCGAGCAGCCGAAAGGACGCCAGCCTGGAATCAAATCCCGCGCGCTCAAGGATCTAGGGCGCGCGACGATATAGTAAATCGCGAGGACTCGCGCAAGCTCGCGAGATGGCCCGCGGCCAATCAGGGTCGATAAGGATTATCACGTGGGCCCCCGGACGCCTGCGCGCCCCCGAAGGGACCTCGGGCCCGACACTTGCGCTGTGGGTACCGGCTCGATAGGACGTGTGGGAGCACACAGGACAAGGACCAAACGAGCGAGTACCGAGAGGATTCTGTGGTGAGACGAACTTAGCGTTTTGTAAAGCCGCCGATTTCCGAGTTGGAGGGATCGCACGAATCCGCGAAACGGTCGTTGGATCCCGTGGGGTTGGATCCTTTCGCGAGTAACTGCGTCGCGGCTGCACGCGCGCACCGCGTGATCGTGCCATCCCGTCCGATACCGTCGTGGTTTCGCTGCAATTTCGAGTAGGTTATTTCGCACGCCCGCTGCGGCCACAGCCAGGTCATTTTGTATCGTATTGTCGCCTTATAATCTCGTATCGTATCGTCGCGTTATAATTTGGTATCGTATCGTTGCGTTATAATCTTGCATCGTATCGTAGCTTTATAATCTTGCATCGTATCGTCGCATTATAATCTTGTATCGTATCGTCGCGTCATGATTTTGTATCGTATTGCTGTGCTGTAATCTAGTATCGTACTGTTGCGTCGTCGTTTCGTGTCGCGTACTATTGTCGTCGTCGTAGATCCTAGACTTCAGCGGATGTTCTCGCGTGTCCGCGCATTCCGAAGAGTTTCGTAGCTACGCCATGGATCTCCGTGGCCGCGAGATGCGTCGCGTCGAATTACGCTAAAATCGAGAGCTCGACCATCAGAGAAGAGAAGCGGTTACATAATACCGCGTGTCGAGAACGTATCGCGGAGACCAGCGCGTTTGCATATCGCAGAATCAATCCGTCTGCCTGTACGTCGGAAACTGTATGATCAGCGTAAAGAATACACTTGTTACTATCTTACTGTTATTAATTCTGTCTATTTTACTGTTTTCTCGCCTTACTCGTTCTCCAAAAGATCCTCCGTTCCCAACTACGAACCACCCCCTCTGCCATTATCGTGGCTGAGCAGTCGGCTATTAGAGCCGTCCGCATTCGTGAGTCTCTACATCTCAGTATCTTTGAGTGAGAACGTACCGAAAAGATTCAAGAAAGAGCGGCACACTCTCTTGTGCCTGGCGCCCAATTATTAACGTGAAATTTAGAGTGTTTAAAATAGAGAAAGCCGTGTGGCGTTGAGTTTTTTTCTGTTGTCGCGAAGGCATCGCCGAAGGAGAGGTAGAGCAATACTCGCGAACGCGCGACGAAGTGGCACCGCGCTCGTGAGTGCGGTCGCAGAACATATATAACGCTCATTGAAATTCATTAAAAAATGTCAATATCTTGTAAATTATCATGTTTTGAAATAATTTTTGCTATTAAATTGGAGGGATATACGATTAGTGTAATTTATTAAAACTTATACGTTATCTATAATACAATGTCGCTTCTCTCTTTATTTATACATGAGCGGCCGAAATTACCAAGAAAGCATTTTCGGTCGCTTCCAAACAAGCGATCAGAGCGAGAAGACGGCTCACTATCGCTCACGGTACGCTGTCTCGCTCGCTCTCGCTCCGCGCGGGAACTATAGGCTACGTTTACACCGTGCATTAAGACCGCGGCCTATACAATAGGTGTCCTTGTTTATCTTGTAAGTTAAACAAAAACACCTATCGTATAGGTCGCGGACTAAATGCACGGTGTAAATGTAGCCATAGATTCGTGAGTCGAACTGGCACGCGGGAGACAGTTGAAAAACAAAACACGAGCATAATAACTGATCGGTTGCCGAGTCGAGGTCAGTCTCAGTGTTCGTCAGTCTGTGTCGTGTCATGGTGTAGTGTGGTGCGTGCGGTGCTCTAAGGTAAAATAACCTTTTCAATAAAGTAATAGTAATAGTGTGTAACGATGCACCCCCGATAATGCATCGTACCCGGCATTACACCCGCCGGACGCCGCTGCATCGCAACGATGAGGG
>NW_017257865.1:2030-4255 GCF_001594055.1 Mycetomoellerius zeteki | reverse complement strand
GAGAGAGAGAGAGAGAGAGAGAGAGAGCAACCATCCGGCGAGATGCCTCGACCACGTAAGTATAATTAAATGTTTCTTCCGATTTGTCGGCTGTCTAGAGGTGCGTTCCGTATCTTGCATGATGCGCATGATACATCCATTGTCCTTGTTTAACATTTGGTGAGCAACAAGGATAAACGATGCATTATCCACATTATGCGAGAAACGGAACGCACTCTAGGAGTATGCTGTCAGCTCTATTCGCGTATTTTCTCCTTGTGTGTTTAAAAACCGATAAGGAAAAATGTATAAGCTGAAAGCGTGCTTCTGCAGTCTTCTTCGTTTTATTAATTTTTTCCATGTATCTTTTTCACTTTCCTTTATCTATCTGCTACATTTCTTTTATTGACCACTGTTTTCGGCCGCTATCTGTATGATAGGTCTTGTTTATTCGCATCGCATGCCTCTTCACCTCCCGTTTTCCTCTCTCCTCCTTCTCATTCGCTCTTGGTTTCGTTTTTCGCCCGTTCTCGCATCGTCATCACACTGTTTCTCGCGTTCGTTGTCCGTTTCTTTCCTTCTTTTTTTCACAATGTTTTCTTTCTTTCTTTTCCTATTTTTTGTAATTGTTTTTCTTAAGCATAACTAATATTTATTAAAATATATATTTTATATTTAAATTAAAGCATTTCGTTTTCTCTCTCTAACACTAAAAAATAATTGTTCATTGAAAATTTGTAAGCCAAAAATTAATTTACCTATTGCACATATTATTTATATTTAAGTTACACCTTACCATCTTGTGTCCTCTATGAAATTAAAAATAGTGACAGTAAAAATCAGTAAAAAGAATTTATATTTTAGAATATAAAAATGATACACAATACATATGATAGAATCTAAACTTTATTAAAAATTGTTTATCGATGAAGTACTTTAAATTGAATTGATATATATTGAAGCTATTACAATGAGGATTTTTTCATTAGAAAAACATAAATTAGACTGTTTTCTTAAATGCGTTTAAAAATACAATAGTTCTATCTATTTTTGTAATGGAAGAGTCTTTATTATACTAATTTGAATTCGTATTATCTAAATTCTAAATTTCAGTTTGAAATCATTTTTTAATATAAAACTTTTATAAAAATTAATATAATAAGAATAGGGCTACGAGCCTAGCAAGGTCTTATTAAAAAACAAACAATTTATTGTAACAAACGTTTCGACCCCAATGGGTCATTCTCAATGTTAACCTTGACACAATTTAAAATCAAATACTCATTTATGATGACAAAATCTTGAAGAAACATGTGATGTGGTTTAGCCAACAATTATAATATATAAAATTCATCGTTGTGTATGTACCACTATAGTCATGGTTGTAAGAATCGATATATGAACGTGAAAACGTAGATACAGCATTACTCGGTATATGAACGTGAAAATGTAGTTACATTACAACGCGTGGTGGTCGTCAATGGTTGTCTTATAGAGTGAACCTTAAAAAGCGCAGTCGCAAAGGCTTTGAATTACACACATAGACTGATCAACTCTGAGTTCAGTCTGGTAAGTGAACTATTTAAGAGCAACATTTGACTACGGACAATTGAGATGTCCTGATAACTAGAACTTTCCTAAAAAGCTGAGTTGTAATTATTAGGATATCTCAATTAAATAGTTCACTTACCAGACTGAACTCAGAGTTGATCAGTCTATGTGTGTAATTCAAAGCCTTTGCGACTGCGCTTTTTAAGGTTCACTCTATAAGACAACCATTGACGACCACCACGCGTTGTAATGTAACTACATTTTCACGTTCATATACCGAGTAATGCTGTATCTACGTTTTCACGTTCATATATCGATTCTTACAACCATGACTATAGTGGTACATACACAACGATGAATTTTATATATTATAATTGTTGGCTAAACCACATCACATGTTTCTTCAAGATTTTGTCATCATAAATGAGTATTTGATTTTAAATTGTGTCAAGGTTAACATTGAGAATGACCCATTGGGGTCGAAACGTTTGTTACAATAAATTGTTTGTTTTTTAATAAGACCTTGCTAGGCTCGTAGCCCTATTCTTATTATATTAATTTTTATAAAAGTTTTATATTAATAAATTATTTCAAACTGAAATTTAGAATTTAGATAATACGAATTCAAATTAGTATAATAAAGACTCTTCCATTACAAAAATAGATAGAACTATTGTATTTTTAAACGCATTTAA
>NW_017257865.1:0-844 GCF_001594055.1 Mycetomoellerius zeteki | reverse complement strand
ATTTCAAACTGAAATTTAGAATTTAGATAATACGAATTCAAATTAGTATAATAAAGACTCTTCCATTACAAAAATAGATAGAACTATTGTATTTTTAAACGCATTTAAGAAAACAGTCTAATTTATGTTTTTCTAATGAAAAAATCCTCATTGTAATAGCTTCAATATATTTCAATTCAATTTATAGTACTTCATCGATAAACAATTTTTAATAAAGTTTAGGTTCTATCATATGTATTGTGTATCATTTTTATATTCTAAAATACAAATTCTTTTTATTGATTTTTACTGTCAGTATTTTTAATTTCATAGAAGACACAAGATGGTAAGATGTAATTTAAATATAAATAGCATGTGCAATAGGTAAATTAATTTTTGGTTTACAAATTTTCAAGGAACAATCATTTTTCATTGTTGTACTTGTTTTACTTTTTTAGTTACTTAGGCCCAATTGCACCAACGTTACTTTGACTTTAGGCGAGTCTTAAAACCATCTGTCTCGTTTTAAAGCCAAAAAGAGACAAGACACGAAAACAAACAGAAATTTTGACATGAAATATAAAATATGTATTTGAATAATGAATGAAAATTTTCGTTGCAGGTAAAACGGATTATGCCTCCATTATGGGCATTTTGCCCCAAGGGCCAAGGATGCCGCGGATACCGCGGCGACCACCGATAACATTAGTACCACCGGCACAACCACCAGCACCACCGGTAGCACCGGTGCCACTGGCACATCCGATACCAGCACCGGCACAACCGGCACTAGTACCACCGGTAGCACCGGTGTCATTGGCACATTCGACACCAGCACCACCAGTACCACCGGAACAACCGACAC
>NW_017257864.1:0-5872 GCF_001594055.1 Mycetomoellerius zeteki | reverse complement strand
GTCCGCTTTACTCCATTTGAAAAAGAAACTAAAGGTTAAGCATACGTTTATATTATCAATTTTATCTGATAATACCTTTTTAAGGAAGGACAAGCGACAACTAAAAAACCTGTAGAAGGTCATTTAGGATCAGGACCTTGACAATATATAATATGTCAAGAATATTGAAATCGGCGAAAGATCGCTCATTTTTTCAAGTTTTATCACAAAAATACCTAGGCATAACGAATAATTTTGTTAAACAAACAAGTAAATGTTTTTTTTACACCAGATATATCACATTATTCTATTCATAAAGGTATTAGGATATTACAATTATCCAAAAATCAATGGCTTATGAGGCATTTAATGTGTCATGTCAATTATGCCAGAGAAATATTTCTATAATATCTCGTAAGTTATTGGTTTTCTTCTATTTCTAACTTAATACTTTGATATGCAGAATGATTATAGAGAAATCATATTACGTAAAAAATCATATGATTCCATTTTGAAAAGCGCAGATAAACATTACATCTTTTTCATTGCGCCCCTCATCGTATTTCTATCTAGAAAAGAATAACATGATCATAATAGGCCTCTAGATGCAGTTGCACTTTCACAGAAAACATTTCTTAAACACTTTTTGAAATATGTCGACGTGAAAGTTAGATTGAGACATTCTGTATACCTATATACCTACATGCGAGTGCATGTGTGTACACAGTAATTCTGTTAAATAATTATTACATTATAATCCATAAATATTGATTGTAATCCTTAGCTCCTGTTATCCGCTGATGTACTAAGATGGATCTGTTTTGCCTTTTGTAATCTACACTACTTTCGAACAGATCAGAATAATGTGTATGTAAGAGATCATTGACTCGATGAAATCTGGAACTTGTGTATCTGATTTGAATGAGAAAGACTTAGTTATGCCTTTTAATAACATTATGACATATGTGTTATGTATATGCATAATCTAATTGCGTTAATAAGTAATCAGAAGTCAGACTACATTAGAATTTTTTTATTTACTTTTACGTTTCAATATAATATTTTATATATGAGTAGAAAATTTTCAAAATGTGTTTGCTCCAATATTTACAATTCAGTTTCAGTTGTTTTAATATATAATTTCAGAATACGAAAGAGGGAGCCACCAGAAAACTACGCGCCTTACAGAAAATAACAATTTGTCAATCAGTAAGCTGAGTAATGTTAAACGAAATTGCTATACAATTGCTAAAAACTAAAAACATTAAACAACTGTATTTTGTTTGTTTTTAGTTAAAGGACCATGCCATTCTTTCTATTTTTTTCGAAGACATTTTTCAGGCAGAATATCCGTGGAGGTATCCGTTATCCGATTGGATAACTGCCCTTCCGCACATCAAATAACGTCTTATAAGTTAGCGAAACAAAGTGAGCGGAATCTCTTCTAACTAACATTTTTATTTGTTGCTCGTTTGTTGCTAAAAAGTTGCCAAAGAAAAATATTTGTTGCTCTGTCGGTTTATTTAAAAAAACGATGTTGCGCTAAAAAAAGGAAGATTCAATTAGCGGAACAATACCTACAACAAAGCCAATCTACGCAGAAATAACGTAGGAATTTGTTGCTAATTTGTTGCTGCCGAAACATCATTTTTTTAAATACTTTACATACTAAAAAAGTGTAAATAACAACGAGAAGCTTCAGCGTGCGGGCGGAAGAAAAGTACAGTACCAGTAAAAGATTTGTTGCTTGCTTAAAATTGGTACTGCGATGTCGTCCGAATTAGTTGTTCTCGAAATATGCAATTTAGCAATTTGTTGCTTGCAAAATAAGTATTGTTCCGCTAACTTAATCTTCCTTTAGCGAAACATCGTTTTTTTAAATAAATCGACAGAGCAACAAATTTTTTTCTTTAGCAACTTTTTAGCAACAAATGAGCAACAAATAAAAATGTTAGTTAGAATCGATTCCACTCACTTTGTTCCGCTAACTTATGAGACGTCATCAAATATCGAAATAGAATTTTGATGCCGGACATCCGATATCTTGTACCCGGTAGTTTATTATTCGGATCATCCCTAAATAAAGACATGAATAATTAAACTTTGTGTACATATCCGGATTTACAGTACATGTCCGGTTTATACTTGAATGTTTACCTTAACATCTTTCATTTTTATATGAAATGTATTAATTTGCAATTCCAATCATTTTTTGAAAGTATATCTAATGTTTCTTTAACCGATAAGCGCAAAGATCATTGAAAATAATAGTAAATTTCAAATATCACATCGACGTCATTTCGTCGTATTCCAATTTGAGATATTGAAGTTACATCACTCGTCCTTTCATTAACGTTAATGTGTCAAAGGAAAATCGCGGGGACATTTGGAAAGAGCGTAAAAACACAGCAGAAGCAACGTGTGTGAAGTTGGCCCCGCACTTTACGAATTTTCGATTCTTCTTGATTGTGCTGTGTTGTGCTACGTTTGTGCCACGTTGTGCCGCAAACCGCAACTCAATAGCATGAACCGTTTTCCAAATAAAAATTCTATACTGGCCTTAGGAATTTTTAGGAACAGGAAACTGAAAACCCCTGTATCATGCGAACGGTGCAAGATAATCGAATCGCACAACGTCATAGTCACTGATAGAGGTGACTTCCCTTTTTTATAAATTACCAAAAAGATCTTTAAGTTTTTCACACTGTAAACATTTTGACGCACTACGTCAATAAAAATAACTTGCAAAGTAAGTATATACACATGTACTAACCCAAGGATAGTTGTAGATATCATAGAGCTTAAGATAATGATATAAGACGGATATTTCCACAGTAATATATAAACCGACGAAATTATCAAATTATAGATAAAATTGAATGTATCATCAAGTAAGAAAATAAAAAAAACACTACATGTTGAATCGAAAAAGGCATATACAATCGATCCGATTATTATTCGAATTATCCAGTTATTTAGCCTTTGGTATTCCTTTGGCCTTCCGAGAACTTCTAACGTTTCGTCTATTATAGCAAGTTCACGTAAGCACATTTTCAGTTCCTTTAAAAAAATCATATCGATCGATTATGCGATGCAGAAAAAAATTATTATAATTTTATATTTAGGAAAAACTTGTTATTGCAATGTGTACAGGAATGTCAGCTAAAAATTTATATAATAATATAAGCATTAAAATTGATCTGTTAAAAAATTTTCATAAATTTGTATTCGGCTATAATTGTGCATTCAAGGCCCTTTAATACTCTCAATTAAAAATACGATTAAACAAAAGCATAAAAAATATTAAAATGTCAAAACAATTAAAAGATTAAAAAAGAGCTGTTAAGAATCGGCGCTGTAATAGGTGCAAAAAGATCGATGTAACAATATCTTCGTATAATTTGTATTCGTTAATTTATTCTTTGCGGACATATTACAGCGCCGATTCCTAATGGCCCCTTTTTAACCTTTTAATTGTTTTAATGTTATGGAACCTTATTTCATTGTAAGTGTTGTTAAAAGATCAAGTATTATTATACATATATAGACCGGTAATGCATTTTAAAATTTTTACCCTAGAACGATATAAGCAAACGAAAATTAATATAATGGTGATAAGAGGGATGAAATCTATGTTCAATATTGTTCCAGTCCGAAGAATATCAATGTATCTTGGATAGAAACAGTAGTACGTATAAAAGATCCATTTGGCCAAGATGTACAGGCAAGAAATATATGGCCTAGGTTGTCCAAGAGGACGTTCGAACATGCCTAAATCACAGAACGAGCCAAAGGTCAATAATGGCGCCAGCGCTCTTTCTAGCGTCTCTGTCATAGTTTCCAAATCGTCCACTAGTACTTTTTAACTGAATTAGTTCCTGCTGCACGAGACACAAACACGTTCTAATATTTTTTATAAGAATTTCAGAAATACTATAGTTTTTGCAGTTCGTTTAGGAACATTGTGAGAACTACACTGTAAGGTATGTACCCTGGAGGATAACGTATATATATGCCGTTTAACCAGCAAGTATTGATCAACAGAATGGAACACAGATAATCTAGATTAGATTGCTTCCTTTTCGCGGAATTTTTATTTATAAATGCTTAGAGTAAGGTCACTATTTGTAGATCACTCTTGAGAAAAAAAATTTATATTTTTATCCAGAACGATATCAAAAAATTAATAAAATATTTAATAGTAATGATTTATCGTAAAGATTACATTGTGGATGATTTTATTTCATTTCGGTACCGTTTTATATGTTTTAATTATAATTGTAAAATATTTTAATTTTAATTATAAAAATGAAGTACTGACGGTTCACCAAATGCTTTATCATTTTTGGATTTAGTTCCAACTGAATATGATATTGATAATTTTTATAAAATTTAATGCTATTTACTATCTCCTGTAAAAGCCATAAGGCAATTCTTATGGTATTGCACTTTGAATACATTTTTAAAGATACATATCTTATTATTGGTTTATGTCTCACCTTTTATTAGTTAACGACATCAATAAAATGTGCAGCGCTATATTGCTAATAAATAAAAAAAACTGACACTTGTAAAAGATAAAACAAATGCTAATGAATCTTGTGATGTGCCTTATTTGATAGAAAATACTATAATTATTTAAATATATTTGATCCGAAACTAGAAACTGATCCGCATTTAATGATCTTAATCTATTATTGCAAAGCACAAATGGTTATAAAGATACTCTATACTTGCAACATGTCTTTATACTAACAAGTACAAATGTTTTTAATGAACTTTTTACTTACATGGCTTCTAATGACACGTGTCGACTTGAGTTAAAGCTGATAACTTTGATAAAATATTTCATATATTAAAGTTATGTACACAATACGAGGTCAAAAAATAACCGAAGCTTTTTTTGATTTTTATTATTGAACATACAGCTTATTGGTCTTTGTCTCCTTCAAATTACTCCCCTCCTCTATTCACACACTTGTTCCAGCGGTGTTTCCTCTTTATCATGCAGTCCTGGAAAGCTTCTTTTGGAACATCCTTCAATGTGACGAATTCTTCTTAATGTCATCAATGGTGTTGAAACGGCGTCCTTTCAGCACTGATTTTAATTTTGGGAACATGAAGACGTCGCAGGGAGCAAGGTCTGGGCAGTAAGGAGACTAATTTCACGCAAAATTTCACATTGCATCGGTGCTCCTGTAAATCGGACATCGCAAAGATCGCTACGAACACTAAAACACGTTTCTTAACACTTAAATAACAATAACTCTGAGACTAAACGAAATGTAAATAATGTGAAAAAAGCCGGTTACTCGAAAGATTATGACAATTGTATTTTTTTTGCTCCGCATTGCCGAGTAATTAAAAGGTTCGGTTATTTTTTGAACAGGCCTCGTATGATGCTCTTTGTGAAGTAAAATTATTCTTATAATAATAATATAATTTATCAATGTAAACATAAAACGTGATGTTAATTTTGTTATCATTTTTTTATTCTTATTCTCAAAATATTGATGTATATGTACAGGGTGCTTCAGATACATACACATTAGTAAGTTGGGTTGCCTTTCAACAAAGACATGCTCATCCGCTATCTGCTTATCGGCATGGTAATGCAGAATAAGATTAGATCGCAAAAGACAAGAGAAATTGAATATTACATTCTGATATAGTGTAAAATTCAATAATATGATATAAAATATATATTTACTAATTAAATAACAATACCTGACCTAATCTAACCTAAAATTTAATAAACATATTTGAACAAAAAATATTTTTGTCTTGAAACGCTTATATAATAAATGTTTAACATGTTTTAGTTGTCATTATGATAAAAGTTTCAATTTTTTTATAAAATTACTTTATGTGTTCAAGATTATTTATGTAAAGT
>NW_017257863.1:2350-3200 GCF_001594055.1 Mycetomoellerius zeteki | reverse complement strand
TTGTAAGTACGGCTTATGAAATTAGACTGCCTTGAACGGAGCTAGAAGGATCCTCACTTTGGCTAAGGAAGTAGAGTTCTCTATCAATTCTAACCAATAATCAATTCTAAATAGCGTGAGACTTTTCCAAATACCAAAAATATACGTGAAAGTGGTTAAGGAAATTAAAGGAATGTGTCGATGACTCAAGAATCTGTTTAGGCACGGATCATAAAATATCTGTAAGACTGGGTTTCAAAAAGGCTCTTTAGAATAATAATAAAAAAAGGGTTAGAAGGAAAAAACGATAGGTGAAGCAAATAAGATGAAGAGCCGGAAATAGGGTTGTCAGAAATGTTTAGAAAAATATGTGTAGAAAACTTTATGTTTAAAAACGTGACTCGACAATAGTTACGTGGCACATAACAGATCGCGAGAGTGATACCAACGATCAGTTCGTGTTTAGCAACGGAAGAGTACAGTGCTACTACTTCGGTAAGTCATAAGATTAGTCTACTATCGTTTTAACATCGTCGTTCTTAGTGAAATTTAGTCATTTAATTAGTAATCATATCTCATATCTTTGGTTAGTTCCACGATTATAATTGTTGTTTCACGTATAATTTCACAACCTCGGATGTAACTTAATATGACTTGTCGTACCCTTGCACCCAGCCGCGATCACGTGCGTTCACGCACTTCGCGCGTGCACAGCTTTCGAATTCGTCTTTTCACGTACTTGTCCTCAGATTTTATATATATAATACCATATATAATATTTTGGATAAAACTAATAATATTTATTTATATTTTCAGAACAATGGAAAACTTGAGGACTGCCAACCTCGTCTCCGCCGCCGCCGCCGGCCTC
>NW_017257863.1:0-288 GCF_001594055.1 Mycetomoellerius zeteki | reverse complement strand
CGTGTAGTACGGGGCGCTACTCTGCAGGCGCACCGGACGTTACAATAATATAATTAATATTTAAATAACAAATGTCTCATTAAGTATTCTATAATATTTACAAAAAATGTTTATGATCTGTGCAACTTAAGACCACATTGTACTAGCCCGTACAATGAAAAATAATTGCTTGTAATTCCAGAGTACCAATTTGTTAATGACTCGGAAAAAGAATATAAAGGATCTAAGTAGAGTTGTGGCTTCATTCCACCCATTCTCTCAATTACTCTGTAAAAGCTTCGATATTAT
>NW_017257862.1:428678-442319 GCF_001594055.1 Mycetomoellerius zeteki | reverse complement strand
GTTGAGTCTGCTGAACGCGACCATTAAGAATGGAAACATTATCATCCGGACTCCTATTTTTAAAGTCTCTGGCTTAGTTTACACCGAGCACTTGATACGCGTATTAAGGACGGAATCCATAGACGTTGCTCAAGATTCGACATGGTCTTAAGCTAGTACATCAACCAATCAGAGGGCGGTATTCATAGTCTGTTCTTATTTCAAGATTGTCTTAAGTAATGTTTTAAGAAGCTGATACGGCCCTCTGATTGGTTTGTGACTTCTTACTTTCTGTACTTAAGACGATCTTGAATATAAGATCTGACTATGAATACCGGCCAGAGAGCTGTATTAGTATCTTAAGACATTGCTTGAGATTAAAAACGGACTATGGATTCCGGCCTTTAAGTACCATATCCGCACTAAATCACTTGACACACTTGGTATAAACGCTGGCGAATTATTTTGGTCTGATACTTCTGAATCACGAGTATCAGACCAAGCTGATACGCGTATCAATTGGTATCAAGGAATCTCAGCGTGCTATAAACGCTTGGTTCGTTTTGGGTCGTATATTAAAATTCGCCACTGCTTTTAAGTTCAGGTTAAAGTTAGAATTAGAGGTTTTACATCTTGAAAAGCAGTGAAGACATCATGTCACTTAACCTGACCCGTTCTGAGACAGATCGGTGTAAATAAGGACGTATCAAATATTTAATCTGCATCAATTTGATACGCGTACTAACCGATTTAACGGTGTAAAAGGGGTCTCTAGCTTCATCTATGATGATGTTATAGATGAAGCCTATTGAGTGAAACATCAGGTTACATTAACCAGATAATGAAAAACCGGGCCTAAATATTTTGTAAGAGATTGCCCGTTTCCAATACTTTTTTTTTCCGCTGATAAATGACAATATATACGCGACATGTATGTCATGAGTATTTATGAGTGGATTGTACGTTTTCAATATTCATTTTTTAGCTGATGAGTGAGAACATATTAATACCCCAGGTAGCACAGCAGCGCTTGCAAAACGCTAAAAAGGCGCATATAATAGCTTTTTTAGCGCTTTGCTAACGCTTTGTAAGCACTCTGTGCAACTTGGGACCGTTCCTCTTTTACTTAGGGCGAAATCCATAGATGTTGCTCAAGATTCAAGATGGTCTTAAGCTAGTGCATGAACCAATCAGAGAATCGTATTAGTATCTTAAGACATTGCTTGAGATTAAGACCGGACTATGGATTCCGTTCTTAGTTTCACTCAATACGGAAAGAGGCACATTAAAAGAGTCATACATTTACTTATTGTTTGTTAATTACCACGTTAATTTCAAATTAAGCGATCGAAAGGGTATCACATAATATTTTTTAATATTTCATATGATTACAAATAAATTGAAATAAAATTCATACGATTAACGATAAGGTAACTCTGGTATTTACGCCGCGCAAGGACTTACGTTGCAGAAGTCAGAAAAAAATCGAAGGAATGGAGATAATTTACACACAATCAATTTATTATACATATGCCTTTACGTTACATTAGTAATGTGTTATGATTTCAATTTATTACTGTTAATATTAATAAAATTATATTATCAGTTGAATCGATTTGTCAATGTAGTAAGTAGCGCCATGTATTATAATCCACATAAAATTACTAAAAGGAGTGCAAAAGGCTTAATGATTATTATTTGGTGATACATATATGTAGAGGGATGACGAAGAATATATATATATATATATATATATATAAAGTACAGCAAATACACATCTGTGAACCTGGCACTTGACTATAAGAAAAAAATTTTTTTTAATACGCATTAACACATTGAGCGCCAGCAACACACGCCATGTGACATTGACTACTCTCGTCGGTAGCCGGTAGAAACGGTGTGTGTCACTGCACCAAAGACTTTAGCAATATATTAAAATAAGTAATTAAGGTTCTCAATTACACAAAAAAATAATAATTTCTAAACATTGGATATTTTCAAGCTTCGGCTTCTGCGGTACACCTATAAAAATTGACCGACGTTCAAGGTATTAAATTAAACTCTGTTTGTACCACCGTTTGTACCACCGTTTGTACCACCTTTTTTTTCGTTTGTACTTCGTCAACACCCGTTTACAGATTTCAAATATCTCAAAGTGGGGTGCTAGCATTTTTTTCAAACCCTTTATAGTTTTGAACCCCTTGAGGTACAAATGAAAAAGAAAGTGGTACAAACGGGTACAAACCAAATTTAATGTACGTATTAAAAATTTTTTTCCTTAGACCCAGTTCCACAATTCACGGTTAACTCTTAACCGAGGTTCAACTTATTCATTGTCTCTTTCCAATTCTAGAATTGGAAAGAGATGAGAAACAAGTTAAAGTCGGGTGCCAGGTTCACAGAGATGCAAAATACAAGTACTTAAATCAATTCTTTAACTTTATATCTTATTTCATATCCCACCTCTGTTTGGAATATATAGCATTTTTAGCAGACGGGATTCATGCATAAAGAACACAAAATTCACAGTTTAAATTCAGTACATTAAATTCAATAAATGCATTACATAAAACATGTATGTACATACTTCACATCATTACACTTGTAATATATGCAAAGATTAGAATTATTATCTATTATTTCCTATGTGTATTCATCATTCTTATTCCTTAATAAAGCTTTGTAAACACATTTTATAAGTTACTTTGTTATTTTATATCTTATTTCTAACTTTAGATTATTTGTGAACTGTTTATGAGCCGTATGTCTTGAAATCCCTGATATACTGCAAAAAAATGCAAGAATTTTAAAAAGTTTCGACAATTATGCACTTTAATGGACACCGCGTTGATGACCTTGACCTTGACATATGTTGTCAAGGTCATAACCCTTAGTGATCTCTAATAGATTTTAGGTGGCGATCGCCCTTTATTAAAAAGTTATTAACAAAAAAAGTTCAAGAAATAAGTTTATTTCTGCTACATATAGTATTAAAAACTACTAGTTTCTGAGATATTTAGACTTAAAGGTCTAATTTGTGTAATAAATCTTTCTATTTGTATAAGAAATTTTCTGCTTTAAAATATATTTTACAACTTTTCACGTGAAATGACTTTCACCCCACTTCCCTCCCTGCTTCAGGGGCGTACGACTTCCACGCGAAACGACTTCCATCCCTCCTCCTCCCCTGTCAAGGGAGCGTGAAAAGTCGTGCGCTATTTTTCAAACTTTTTTTGTTAATAACTTTTTAACGAACAACGACCACCACTTAAAACTTGTTGGAGGTCAGTTAAGGTTATGACCTTGACATATGTCAAGGACAAGGTCATCGGTGCGATATCTTTTAAAGTGCATAATTACCAAAATTTCTTTTTTAAATAGAAAGATTAAACATTTCGTATTTCTAATTCTTTCTATAGTAGGTAGTAGATAATGTAACGATTTTATTAGTATAGTATATTTATCTTAAACATAATAAACAGTTCTTAATAAATTAAATTTTCTCGATAAGTGACATATGTACATACCGGAGTTATCCTAATTATTGAAATCCAATCTTGATCCCCCCGCAACTCGTGGTCTCGCGTAAAGAAACACGATAGTGTCGCTGCGCTTGGCTTAGCGCCGAGACACTCCCGTGTCTCCTGATAATATCGCTTATTCCTGTGTATATATACATATACAGGGTGTTAGTTAAGTATATTGCCATACTTGGTTTATTTCAAGTAAAAAAGTCCATATAAACATGTGTCCTAAACGGCTTAGTTTCCAAAATAAAAAATTTAAACGTGTAGTAATAATCTGTTTATTTGAAAGAAATACAGCTTGAACTAGTCAAAAACTAGTCAAAAACAGAAAAACAGAAACAGACTTCAGTTCTTCTGATGAAATAAAACAATTAGATGAATTGTTGAAAATGTCCACCTTGCGATTTTGATGGACTGAAACAATTTGGCCCGAAAACGTATGTACAAGCTAACTGACCCGCAGTAACATCAGAACTAAAGTCTATTTTTAATTTTGTGACTTTGACTTTGATTTTGTCACTTTGTTTACGGTTGTGCAAATAGTAACTCACGTGAAGCAAGGCATATTTATGCAGGAAGATATCTCCAACGCAATTTACCGTTTCGTCAAACATTTGCAAACATTCACCTGTATTTCGGAAACTAAGCCGTTTAGGACACATGTTTATATGGACTTTTTTACTTGAAATAAACCAAAGAATCGCTCTATTGAGCGATAAAATTAATTGATACACAAACATTTTCTTAAAGTCTGCAATTTTTATTTCTCATTAAAAATTGCAGACTCCCCTTTTTTTCAGCGCAATTTTTGTTTTTTCAATAACTGAATACCTTCGAAAATGACAGCTGATTAGTTTCAACACCTTCCCGTGGGACACCCTGTAGAATATAGATGTATATAGAATTCACATATAATATATTAAATATAATTTGTATATAATAATTAAAGTCTTGTGTAAGATATGATAAGTAAACGCAACAAAACGAATATCAATGTAGGAGTTGTGTGGCTCATAAAGAACTTCACGAAGGTGTAAAATTCTGATTTTAATGAAACTTTGTATACATATAGGTTGTATAAAAGGATGAATTTAGAAAACATCAGTTGCGGCGGAAAAACGGTTTTAAGGAGTGAAATCACCCCTTATACATAACGCGTTTTACCTTTTTTGTTATAGTTCAAAAACTATGAGACATCAAAAGATATTTTATACAAAAGTTTTATAATAAAATTATCTTCTATTTACCCACGTCAGTAATATTTTTAAAAAATAATTATTTTTAAAAGTTTAAATAAATTTTTTTTTAAATAATTTTTTTAAGATATTGTGGTTGAATACAAATAATTTTATCATGAAACTTTTATACGAAACATTTTTTGATATCTCGAGTTTTTTGAGATGTAATGATTAAAATATTTGTAGAAAATAATTATTTTTTTTAAATATTATTTCTTTGTATTTCTTATATAAAAAATATTTATTGTATTATAATATTATAAACTATATTTATAATAAATATACCTATATGTTTATATTATGATATCTAAAGCTAATTAATCTTACTATTAACATGATTTTATATAAATAAATAAATGTCTATAATTATATTCTTTAAAGAAATGGAAGTTTTTGTATTATGAAAAATATGTATAAAATGAGACATAACAAAAGTATGAAAGCACAGTAACTTAACAAAATTTTCATTTTAGTTTTTATTGTCAGTTCCAATTTTCCGGTTTATATGGTTCTATATCAAATAAAATGTGCAAATCCATCACTATGCGCATCATCATCCCAATTAGCATTATATTTCAATCAATCCTGTAAAGCAGAGCTCGGCACGATTTGCACTTCTCGGCCGATTTTCGACTCGGCTCCGCCTTCCGCTACTCTCCTCACGTCATCGCTCCGAGCGCAGTCCAAACTCCAAATGCCGCTCGACGCTTAGGAACGTATAACGCTCATAAACATGCGTAAACACGAGGTCTACCCGCTTTTGGTGCTTACGCTGTAAACTTCATTCTATCTTATTGCTAGTTATGTAATGAGCGAAAAAAGAGTGCTGCAGTGAACTTTATACTAAAATCGAAAAAAAGTTAAAAACTTACATTTTTTCAACTCGTAGAGCTGTCACCTGACGTAGATGTTTTCTTAATACAAAAGTTTTATGACAAAACTCGTACGGACAAAACGATAGTTCAGCACCTAACGTTTTATGTGCACAAACAATACTGAATTCATGAAACTAAGATTAAAAGCTTAAAAAGAAAGATTTATATCGCTTTGCAAATTACGTGTATACGAATACTGAGCGAAAACTCGGAATGGTAAACAAAGCAGTAATTGTGTCTAGCAGTAGGTGTTCGATCTTGCAAGAGATGGCGTTGTAATATGTTAGATAAGGACAGATGTATGCGTTTGAATGAGACAGAACGATAATAAGAAATGAATTAAAGATATCACTATTATCGAGCTATTATTTATTTGGAATTAAAAAAGTCTGTACTATTAATATCGATCAAGTTCGACCGTCACTCCAGCATCCCCTTAATAACTTTTGAATAAACAGTGGCCGCCACCTAAAACCTTTTGAAGAACCTTTTCACTCAGGGTCATGATCTTGATGACCTTCAAGATCAAGGTCATCAGCGCGTGTCCATTAATCCAAATAATTACCAAATAATTAATTAGCATATTGAGAACATCCAGGATTTACTCGTAACATTTTAATCTTTTGCACAGACTATTTTAAACTATACAACTTTTGTATTAACATTGTTCTCAGAAATTCTTACTTTTCAAAATATTTAAGGGGTCCAAGATTTTTTTAACTGATATCTCGCAGATAAATTACATATTATCCTCTGTTATAAATCCTGACAGTTATGATATTTTCATGCTTATTTATAATATGTATTACATAATACGTACATATATGTATAATTGTGTTTTACAATATTTTAACATTGGTCTGTTTCTGTGCAGTGATTCTGGCATGGTGACATCAAAATTAAAGGATTTTTTAATTTTGAAAAACGACGCTGGATTCGGTATTACCGACGAATTGATCGAGATGTAAATGATACTAATTGGAACAGCGAGACTGAAGATACTTTTGATTTGCGCATTTTATTTTTTTTATATAGAACCATATAAATCGGAAAATTAGAATTGACAATAAAAATTAAAATGAAACTTCTTTTTAACAGTGTACTTACATATTTTTGTTATATCCTTTTTATACATATTTCATATTTTATAATACAAAAACATCCATTTCTTTGAAAAATATTATAATTATGAACATTTCTTTATATAGAATCATGTTAATATTATTACAATTATAATATATAATTGTAAGATTAAGTTTTGAAAAAATAATTATTTCCTATAAATATTTTAAATATTATATCTGAAAAATTATTTGAGCTCTCAAAAAATGTTTCGTACAAAAGTTTTATGAAAATAAAATTATCTGTATTCAACCACGTTAATAACTTAAAAAAATTATTTAAACTTTTGAAAATAATTATTTTTTAAAAATATTATTGATGTGGTTGAATACAGATAATTTTATCATGAAACCTTTGTATAAAACATTTTTTATATTTCGAATAGTTTTTGAGTTATAACGAAAAAAAGTAAAACCCGCGTTATGTAACGTATCATCTACAAGGGGTGATTTCACCCTTTAAAACTGTTTTTCCGCTACAACTGATATTTTTTAAATTCATCTTTTTATATAACCTATATGTATATGTACAAAGTTTCATTAAAATCAGAGAAGAAAGAACTTAACACTTCCCTTGTCAGAGACAGAGTAGCAGGGGCTCGGAGATAAGGCCTCGATTCGAATCCCGGCAGGGGCGAGCTGATTTTCTCGGCTGCTATCGGTTACGCTTTACTCGAATCACATTTCAAAAGGTGCAATGTAAGTGCGTGCTAAACGAGTATTTTGTAATCGTAGCTAAAGATACGTTTTTACACCTCAAATTTACACAGCACGTATTTACCACTTAAAAATACTTATAATGTTATTACCACACTGAGAGAAAAAAAATAGTTGACAACTATTTTTTTTGGCATCATTGGTAATTGTAGTATCTGTAACTTTTATAGAGTAGTAACTACTCCAATCTATAGTACTCAACACTATAAAGATATAGTTACGACAACAATATTAATTGTATACTATTAATTGATAATGAAATAGCATCTCAACTACATTAAATGGTCTTAGATCTCTTTTATAAGACATAAAAATTATAATTTTCTAGTTTAGACAAACACTTTTTTTAAACAGAGCACATTAAATAGTAATTAATTAATCATTGTAAGGTAATTTTTAAAAATACATTCAAAACCTTTTTACTAAGTTGCTCAGTCACGAGCAGTACGCGGCATTGTTACCAGAGGGACGCAGCGGAGTTAATTTCTCCTAAGAAAACCAGTCAGCATACAATAAAAGGCACAGCATTGGGTTTAAATTTTGAAGACAAAAGTAAATGAGAGATGCATCTCAACAGTACAGTTTTTAGTTCTGCAAAAATTTAGTAATCTTAAAATTCCTAGAAGTTATCTATATATATAAAAACTTGTAACTATGTATTATATATATATATATAGAGAGGGATCCGATAGCGCACATCGTTAATTGGCCAATTTAAAATAAAATATTCTCATTGGTAAAGCAGTGAAAAATTACTGGGTATCGGTCGATGTGTGCTATCGAGATGTGTGCTAACGGGATCCTCACGTATTATAAATGTAACTATGTATTGTAAAAAAACTATGAATAATAATAACTGACTAATATTTTCGCATAAATAACCAGCGTTGACTTTAATGTTCCTTTTTATTCCTAAATTGATTTAATCACAAAGCCTTTTTGTTAAATATGTATATCGTGTATTATAAAGTTTTAATAAGAACAATGAATAATTTAAATGAACTAAGAAAATATAGTAATATTAATCATTTGTAGTTAGTTAATATTACTGTATGGTTAATATTACTATATTTTCTTAGTTTATATAACTTATTTATTGTTCTTATTAGAATTTTATAATATACAGGGTGTTTCACAATTTTTGGCAAAGCGCTTTTGTATAGATAGAGCGGACTAAACTGGCAATGAGTCGAAAAGACCTCTCTACCATTTTGCAATTTTCGAAATAGTTAACGAGATATTAATTTATGAAAATAACCAAATTCCCTCGGCCTGCCGCCAAATGCAAGCGGGCAATAAATTAATATCTCGTTAACCATTGCGAAAATTGCAAAATGGTAGAGGACTTTTCGACTCAGTTTAGTCTGCCCTATCTACGCAAAAGCACTTTGCCAAAAATTGCGCCCTGTATAGTTGAGGCGCTATTTATCTACATAGTTACTGATATGACTTTTTTCTCTGAGTTCACTCATGTGCCATCCGTTTTAACCACTCGTTTTTACGGAAAAGTTTCTGTTTGCGACCTAAAAACGGAGTCATTCTCATTGAGTGGAATGCACTCAAACTAACCATCTGCGCGGACTAAAAATGAGCCAAAAACGGTGAAAAATTTTTATTAAAAAAGTAACTAGTTTCAATTATAGTTTTTCTGTTTTAAAAAGTAACTCGTTACCGTTACAAGTTACTAACTCTAAAAAGTAATGAGTACAGTTACAAGCTGTTCTCCAGCTAAGAAACATTATGTTACATTGTGTTATGTAGATCATGTAAAGTACTTGTTGTGGAACCACTGAACGATATCTATACTAGAATGATCACTTCTATGCTTTTAGGAAGATAGCGAGTTTGCGATAGGTAGATTTTGAGTATTGGTGTCTCGCTCATACATCTATGTATACGCATCTCCAAGAATACAGGCAGGTCTAAAAGTTTATGTCAGTTGACCAGAATACACGAGGACATACGTGCTTATATGTACAGTCAAAAGTTTCGAACTTAACTGTACGAGAAAGACATCGATACTCAAAATTTGCGCCCTCTTGGCTCGCGCCAGGCTGCTCAGTGATCATTCCAGTATAAATATAGTTCAATGATTGGACGCAGTTTAGTTTTCTAGTGTAACCCTAACACCAGATAGCATTACAGTCTTTTATTCTTATTTTTACGAGTATTTAGCATTTTTATAATAGACTTATGATTTTAATTTAGAATTAAATTGTAAATCTTTTGAAATTGATGATGTATTATGGTATTACAAAATAAGCCTGGCTACCAAATAATTATTGAAAAGTTGGTAACACCGACATAACATATTTTACATGCTCGTATTTAGCTTTTTACAGTGCTTTTCAGTAACGGAACATAGGGCGGAATCCATAGACGTTGCTCAAGATTCGAGATGGTCTTAAGCTAGCGCATGAACCAATCCGAGAACCGTATTAGCATCTTAAGACATTGCTTGAGATTAAGACTGAATTATGGATTCCGGCCATGGTCATACACTGTGTGACACAGTGTTATACAATGTCAACTTGTAGTTGAAACGCTATTTAGCTTTTCAGTTTCATCGCTTAAGTGTAGGGCAGTTATTTTACAAAACTTGTTACTAGGATTTTCGATACATATGCACGGTGAATTGTGGTGAATTTGGTCAACGGTTTGTAATAATTTAATTAAGAAAAATTAAAGTATCAAAGGATTTGCCAAGTGCGAATGTTAATTTTAATTAATTTAGTTAAAATGTTAAATTTATATATTTATTTAACGTTTATTCGATTTATCTACGGAATGGTATATTGCAATTTTATCTTATTAACAATTTAATTTTATTAATCAATTAAATAATTTTATATAAATGAATACGCAAGAAAAGATAATGATTAGGCTCTTAATGGAGAATATGATAAATACCAGTAAAAATATAATCATTAATGTTAGATTATATAGTCGTATTTCACACGACTTCACCTTTTTAGCAAGGCTCGCAATATAAGTCTTAATTTTATAGGAATAAAGTACTTGTTCAGACTTCTGTGTGTTAAGGCCATCACACGTACAAAAATTTTAGTCGGAATCGTAAGGTCGCAAGCAAATCGACCAATCACAATCAAAATTAAGATCTCGCGTTTTTAAACGCTCGACTGTGATTGGCCGATTTGCTTACGGCCTTACGATTACGACTAAAATTTTTATACGTGTGATGGCCTTTACAGTTTTTATTCAAGTGCACACGTTAACGATACAACCTACGAGTTAAGAGAGGGCGTCGCAGCATCTAAAAACTAAGAACATCTAGACAGGCAACCGTCAAAAAGAAAAAAATGAAGACTCAGATAGAAGCGCTTGCATAACAAACGTAACTTATAACGCTATCAAAGACGAATTGTCTTTCTTAACAATTAATTATAAAAATTATGTTAATTTTTAATTGCATAATGATATATAATATTTCTATTGTAAATTTGTTAACATTGTAAAAACATACTATAAAAGCGACGTGACACAAGAATGATCAATTCGTTATTAAATTAATTATTGTCGTACACGATACACTTATCTTTGCAATAAATAATAAAATAATAAAGTATTTACTAAATACCTTTCATAATTCAGAACATTGTGATTATGATTGTTCAGAAAAGTGTTTTTTGTCATCTTGTTTATTTCGCAGTAGGATACATCTATGAGAGATCGCTCGGTCAGAGCGGATAAAGCGGATAATGCGGACAACAGAAATAAAAATTGTGCTTACCTCACGGAGTCAACAAGTCACGTACAAAGTAATAGTAAATCACACGAGAATTGCAGAACGTCATCGCAAATTAAAATTAAAGACATTTACTGCGATGTATTAATTGCTGTAATATTAAGGTTGTAACGCTGAAGATGACTCAAACAGGAGTCAAAATCATATGTTATTATTAATTAAACGTACATCTTGAAATTTTTAACAACCAGAAGTTGATTCCTATAGTCTTTGTATGAATTTTTTTATTTGTTGTAACTGTAAGTATAAGTCTTAAAAATAAAAAAAATTATTTGGAAAATTTCAAATGAATTTTCAGATAAATTTATCTAGATTATCTAGATGAATTTAATTGAATCATCTTTATCTTATCTAAGATAAATTTCCAAATTTTCATCTTATCTTTATCTAGCTAATTTAAAAATCATCGATGCACAACACTGTATCTATATGAATAATATATCTATAATAATAATAATTTGTTAATTTAAAAGATGTAAAACATTCGTACAAGCGCGCGCGTGAAAAATATTAATGAAAAAATATTTTTAAATGTTATACTTGTATGTAAATATTAAATAATCCTTTTTTTTTTCTAGGTGGAAGTACGGTATCACGCTGCCCGATTGTTAGCTCTTACAATTAGTTTACTTCGATTGTTCATATATTACACCGCGCGAAAATTTCTTGTTAATGAAACTAAGTATCTCACGAAAACATTCTTGACGTAATCCATTTTATTAATGTAATTCATTTTATTAATTGTGAATGAAATATGTAGTAGAATAATGGAAGCAGAGAAAAGAAATGAAAAAAAGAAAAAGAGTTCATCACGCGATCTTATTCTTCTTTAAACAACAATAATAACAAAACTAAGTGATGATTAATAAATTCCAAATGATTTTATATGTATACATCGGATATATTCATACTTTGGTTTGTGTTTCATTTGAAAACGGCAAAAAATTGCCACTACATGATGTACTCGGTATCAGCACACAAACAATACGAAAATGTCCCTTTTTGAGATTTCGTTACTGCTCTCGAGGGGATAATCACGGTGTAAATTTCGGAATGAACGAAGTTGTACATGTTGTTGTGATCCTTATGTTCATGTCTGAAGGACGCAACACTTTGCACTCTCCCAGGCGACTAGTGTGTTGCCTCCTGACTGACCCTTGCTGCTCCTGATAGAGCCAGCGAGTGTTTGAATATATGTACCATATTCGTATTAATAATAATGATAATTGTGACAGGTACGTAATAAAAATTAGATAAAAATGAAAACAAATATTTATATGTACATATATATACATATATATATACACACTCACACGTGTGTATATACTGGGTGTCCTGTAATTTTGACAAAACGCTATTGAGTAGGTAGAGCGGACTAAACTGAGTAAAAAAGTCCTCTATCATTTTGCAATTTTCGCTATTCATTTTAGTTGAGCAGAATGTCTAAAGTCGTCGAATAAAATAATTTTAAGATATTTTGAAGAGTTCTTTTAAAAACATTTTTAAGATTTTATAAAGAACTCTAAAAGATATCTTAAAGTTGTCTTATGTATCGATTTTAACCGCTTATTCGGCAACTTTTAAAAATATTAACTATTACGAAAATTGCAAAATGGTAGAGGACTTTTCGCTTCAGTTTAGTATGCTCTACCTGTTCACGAACGCTTTGTCAAAACTTACAGGACACCCTGTGTGTGTGTGTGTGTGTGTGTGTGTGTATACACACACACACACACACACAGGGTGTCCCATTTTTAATAATGCATTAAGATTTCTCAAAAACTATGGTAGATACGGACAAATGTTTCAAACAAAAGTTGTATGTTCGGAGGGGGACATAAGAAGGTACCATTGATTTAACCGTGGGTGGCGTCGCTAAGGCTAGAACAAGGTCACGTGGTTTTTTTAAATGGAATCTCCTATTTTTCATTACATTTTCTTGTAGCTTACCTCGAGAGCTTTTCAAAACATTATAATAAAATATTTTTTTATTAAGTATTTTTCGAGTTTAAGGCTCGAAAATTACAGTGCCAGCTATATTGTAACTTTCGAGCTTATAACTCGAAAAATACTTAATGAAAAAATATTTTATTATAGTGTGTTTTGATAAGCTCTCGAAGTAAGCTACAAGAAAATGTAATGAAAAATAGAGTTCTATTTAAAAAAATCGACCTGGCCTTGGCGACATCACCCAAGATCAAATCAATGATATCTTCTTATGTCCCCCTCCGAAGTTCGAACCATACAACTTTTGTTTGAAATATTTTTCTATTATAGTTTTAGAGAAATCTTAATGCATTATTTAAAATGGGACACACTATATATATGTACAAGTATACAATACGATATATTATACATATACATAAAAAAAGAATATAGTTAATACGAGAAACAAAACAAGTCACACACACACACACA
>NW_017257862.1:417447-428609 GCF_001594055.1 Mycetomoellerius zeteki | reverse complement strand
GACACGACACGACACGACACGACACGACACGACACGACACACGACACACATAATCACAGAGGCGTACACCAAACTGCGATAAATGAAAATACATATGTAAAACGTATATAGACCATGTGCTGCTAATATAGAGACTGCTGTGACTGAGTGCTCGCGGCGAGTTGATAGTGAACAAATCTTTTTTTCATGAACATGTAGCGGCGGCAAGAGACGGCGTACATAAGCACAATAGTTAACAAGTGATAAGATTCAATTCGTGCGGACGACGGACGGGGAGAGATGTGTGTGTGTGTGTGTGTGTGTGTGTGTGCGTGCGTGCGCGCGCGCGCGCGCGCGTGTGTGTGCGTGAGAGAGAGAGAGAGAGAGAGAGAGAGAAAGAAAAATATATATATGTTGTTTTGTAATAGAAAAAAGAAAAAATGAGGCGGAAGGAATAATAGCGAGGGATGAGAGAAGTATGCAATAAAGAGAAAAAAAGAAACAGATTTGATTGTACCAAAAATATCTGCTGCTTATAAATATTAATTATTTGATAGCGATATGTGAGCGGGCAGATACAAGGATTCACTTTCGGAGCTGTACTCTATGCTGGCAACCGTAGAGGTCATTTTTAAAATTTCTTACCATTGCATAATAATTAATGATACGAATAATGATAATGTGGTAACAATAAAGGAGAAAGACAAGTTAAATGACAATGATAAACAAATAATAACATTGTTTAACAAAAAAACTTTTGTTTCGAACACCGAAACAAGATTAGTTATTTTTCATAGTTTTTTGTATGTTGAATATCAAAATGCGTTTTACAAATTGCTCCATTACGCCACAATTTTAAGAAATTTGCAATTCAATTCTACTTTTACGTTTTTCGTTATATAATAATAATAATAATGTATACTGGAGAAATTTCATTGCAATCAAAATTAAGTATGTTGTTAGAATTTTCGGCCCTCAAAAGGATTTTTTTAGTATCAGTTACGGTTAATAAGATATCCAGAATTAAATACGGGATAAATTACGGAAAAGCTGTGAATTAAGTCATTCATGATTTATTTAACAAATAGATTTTAATGCTATGTTTATTCCCAGATAGCCAACAGTGCGAAAGTCACAGCTGAACAGGCTGTGATTTTCATAGTTTAAATATTGTACCGGTATCGTAAATCAATGTTGTCAGATTTTAGTTACTATTTCAAATTACATCAATATTATATCACAGTGCTAGCATTAAAACAAAACTGCTATAACTTTGAAAACGCACGGTGCTGTTACGCGTGTCGAGTTTCGTGCAGAAATATTCATTATGTCCAATTTTCAAGCAGTGCACAACATCACCACTAAAGGGGCACAGCGAAGTTCAGTTACTCGTATTTAAAAAATCACATTGAATAGGATAAAAGGCGCAATACGATGAGATATTCTCAGTGAAAAATTTTTATCCTTTTTTTTATAAAATGACTGCATTCTTCTAGATCAGGCTTGTCCAATTTAAGCTCCGGAGCCAAAACGTAAAGCCATCGATGCAAAACAATTCAATGTAAGTAAGATTTCACTGTAAAGTAAGATTGGACTGTAAAGTGTGTTGATAAGCATTGCTCAGACACATATCAATACTTTAGTATCCGAAATCTTACTCATATTGATTTTTTTATGTCAATGGCTTTACGTTTTGGCTCCAAAACTCAAATTGGACAGGTCTATTCTAGATCGTCCAATTAGACTTTTAGATGTTGCGAGTCAATATATCTAAAAGTTTGTATACATGATGTATACACTATTGTTGGAGGAGTGAAGTAGCCTAAATTCCTTTCTCGCTTTGAGGAATTTGACGAAATCCTTATGGCCAGTCTCTGATTAAAGTGTTTCTAATTTGAACTATGTTAACGGTTGCACTCCTCCAACTGGAATTAAGAGGTAATCACCTTAGTGCAATCATCGAAGAATTATTTATTCTATTAGGATAAATCTGATTTAAAGTAGCGTTATTTTTCAATATGTTTTTTTAATTCACTGAAGACGACTGGTTAGTCGAAACGGCCGGAAATGTAAATGTCGTCATATGTATTGATTGTTTGAATATACAATTTATCGTTTTATGACAGTGCACTTATAATGCAGTTATTTACTTTCACTTGCCCGTTCTAGTTATTGTTACTTATTTTATGTAACCACTTATAATGTATTTTATATATATGTATATATATAACCGTTTATGCAATATAATTATTTATAATTATAATAAACATTTTTTTAATGCGAATGTTAATTCTAGAAATTTATATATATTCGGTTCATTTTTATTTCAATTTATTATTTAACAGTAGAAAATGTTTTCTTTCCGAAATAAATTCCAAATTTTCTTCATTTTCATCCTTTCAAATAATTATGTTTTTTAAAAGATACAATAATGCAGTATTTTTTTCTGAAAGTTCGAAGTTTCTACTTTCCAAAATACATATTTAAAATATGTTTATAACTTATATATACAAAAAATAAAATTTTTTAAACAAAATGTGATTTTTTTAAAACTATTTACTTTATTACTTATAACTTTTTTATTAATAAGAATGCATTTGCTTGGTATCGTTATATTCCTTATTATCTGACGTTTCGATTGAAAAAAAATTTGTTAAAATATGTTCATTTTTATGAATGTTCTGAGCAATCAAAGTTGCCTTGGATATGCCATTCCAAGTGTGACGTTTACGGTACAAAACTGGTCAAAGTGTTTTTTAAGGGTTAAGACGATCCTAAATATCCGACTATGAATATCGCCCATAATAGTCTTGTGATTAGCTCAAGACATCTTAATACTGTACTTAAGGCAGTCTTAAACATAAGAATCGGCTACGAATATCTCTCAGTCAGTTCTTATTTTAAGACCACCTTATGTAATATCTCAAGATGTGCAAATACGATTCTCTGGTTTATGACATCTTAAAACTGTACTTAAAACGATCTTGAATATAAGAATTGATTATGAATAACGACCCAAAAATCCTTTTGAGCTTTGAGAATCCTAACCACATGCTTAATTTCGATTGCAATAAATCTTCTCCAGCACGTTACATATCATAGTTGTGATATGACAAAATATGTAAAAATAGTTCATTTTTGCAGCTTTAAATTTTCAATTTTTTAAAATTGTGATGTGATAGATTCATTTGGAAGCCGAATTCGTATTCAGCGTTCAAAACATTACGATAAATGACTAGTCTCGTTCTGGTATTTTTTTTTGTCAAATAGTGTAATAGCTAACAGATAAAATATAATAGCTAACAAAAATGAGTGACCGCTCGCTCATACATATTTTCGTGAAGATAATCGAGGAGAGAACGCACGAAAACTGCTATTCACTGTTTTTTTCTGCGATTACTTTTTGGTGATCTTTCTCGTCGAACGTTTATCACGATTTATATACGACTTGTGCGTGCTTTATGTTATGCTCCGTTCACCTTCGCTACGTAAAACCTCATAAGGAGACAGAGAGTGACATATACATATATAAATATATACATATATATATAATTATTGTAAAATAATGTAATGTGACTTTGAAGACGTAGGTAAGAGTCCAAGAAAAGATTCTTTACGTAAATAGATACACATTTATTAAATAATTGTCTAAATTATTTCTATTCTTTCGATTGCTCTTTACGATATACTGCAAATCATAGATGGGAAATATAAAAAAAACGTTTCTTATACTTTACCTTGATAAATGTTCTGATGAATTTGTAATCGATTTTGGCAGAAAAAGCCTAAGTAATAGTTTTTAATTTGTATGAAAAGAAGTTTTTACGAGAGAAAAATCAAATTCTGGGAAGATTACGAAAGAATCTATTACTAAAATTAAATTACTATGGTACATCTTAAATTGTACCTCCTATGACCATTTTATGCATTACGATATAAACGAACAATAATCTTTGTACATGTGTGTGCGTATGTGTATGAATAATGTCAAATACGAAACAGTAATCTTTTATATATCATTAAAGGTAATATCATTACTTTTAATGATTATATCGTCATTCGATGAAAAAAATAACTTTATTTTTCATTGAGTACTAAAAATAACTTTATTATAGTATTTTTTGGAAAACTCTCGACATCGGCTATTAGATTCTGGAATAAAAAATAGGGTATTCCATTTAAAATAATCGACGTGACCTTGACCTGATTTTGGCGACATCACATAAGATCAAACTGATAAGATCAGTAAATAGATCTTTTCAAACCCAACTTTTACGATTGGATCTTATCTTGCGAAGATAAAAGGGTGGTATGGGTGGTCTGAAACATCCGGTATATAAACATGTATAAACATGCATAAATATTCATAAACATATCATATATGAAATATATCCATGCGTGTTCATATTACATCCTTCTTTTTTGTAAAATTTTTAGTGTACTAAAAATAATAATAATGAGAAAAACATGAAAAATAGTTAAAGGAATAATTTTCGCATTATTTGTTTTAGAAAAAAATCAAGTTTGGAGAAATGTAAAAAAATGCTTAACTATAATTTTATATGCAATTATATATGAGCAATTCTTTTATATTTCTTTTTCCTAAAAATAGCAATGCGAAAATTATCTCTAACTATTTTTTATGTTTTCTTATTGTTATTATTTTTAGATACTAAAAAATAATTTTACAAAAGAAAGTAAGGATGTATTATGAACATGTATAGACATATTTCATATATAATTACATACGTTTATGAATATTTATGTATGTTAAACATATTTATATATATATATATATATATTAATGTATGAACAGTTTTTTTTATCGGGAAGTTAAAAGTAAATATTTTCAATGTACAGTAACGCATTTTAAAACTGCACATAATTTTACATGATTGTTACTTTAAATAAATTTAATCTTAGTATAAATTAATAAAAGTATATTACGTCTCACACAACAATTCATAAAATTTTACGAAATTACTTTTTATTGCTTCTTCGATTTGATTGGGCGCGTTCACGTCGACAAAATTGGCTAGACTGCTTGCCAAGCAAATAAACTTTATTGGTTGTTACTTATAGATCCAACCAATCACATTCAATCGCTCAGCGAACAGTTACTCTAAAGCCCATGGCACATACAAAAACGTAAGGCCGTAAGACATAATCAGTAAGCGAATTGGCCAATCACGATAGAGACCGTAAGGCCAGTAGCGAATCCAATCTTACGATTTCTTTACTGCTTACGTATTACGGCCTTACGTTTTTGTATGTGCCATGGGCTTAACCCCGGATCTACAATAGGGTTTAAGGACCCTGGCACACAAAAACTTAAGGCAATAAGACATAAGCAATAAGGAAATCAACATGTTGGATTCGCTACTGTTTATGTTATGGCTTTACGGACTCTACTGTGATTGGTCAATTCGCTTGCTGCTTACGTTTTATTGCTTAAGTTTTTTTGTGTGCCATGGCCCTTAAGCCTTAAGTCATAAGAAATGGACGAATCACAATCGATTATTCCCCTCGGATTCGACTGTAATTGATCAGTTTCTTACTTCTTATGGTTTAAGTCTTAAAACATCTATTGTAGATCCGGACTAATCTGAATGCAAAAGTAGGATATTTCAACAGATAAAATGTCCAATGTATATTTTATCAAACAGCATGATAAAATGTATTTAGGATTTTACAGTTTAATACGTTTCTAATTCGGAAAAACAGTACACTCATTGGATATCGCGCGTCACGTCGTGCATCGTGCTGGTGTATATCGAAGCCATTATGCCTGTATTGAGTACATCCACATGCGTAAGGCTGCTTAGACTGCTTTCATATGCAGCGTAACTTGTGTAAACGTAATTTGCGTCAACCAATTAAATCGTATCAAAAGGTGCATTCAGTACCACAACCGCTCACTGAGCGCTCAGTGAGCGCTTGTATCTGTTTGGTCTATATTTTTAGTTCTAACGGGATATGCCAATGGCTGCGTTCAGCAGACTCAACAGTTTTGCAACCGTTTTATGATTGTCTGCTGAGATAGGACCATTCTTCTAGATCTAAAAGTATGATCCAATTAGCGCGAAGGAAACTTCCAACAGTTGCAAAACAACCGTTCTGCTGAACGCAGCCAATCAGATGCAAGAGCTCACTGAGCGCTCAGTGAGCAGTTGTAGTACTGAATGCACTCAAATTATATCAGCTACTAAGCGTTATTCAAATTGGGACGATTTGATTGGCTGACGCAAGTTACGCTTACGCAAGTTACGCTACATGTAAAAGCAACCTTACTGAACAATTGCATCTGGGAGCGTGCATTTTGACCTTGTAATTGCTATTGATCACAGTCATTCACTGCAACCGGTGTCTAGAATTTTTCTACTAGACAAACCACTCAGGAAATTTTCATTAAAATGGCGTATTATTACTAGACTTTAATTATTAGGTATTAATTTTATAAAAGGATGTAAATAATCGATTATTTTCGATGCTTTGAAGAAAACATTCGATCTACCAAAACGATACATTTAAAAATCGATTTTTTCAGGCATGATGCTTTTTTTTGGCAATGCTCATCCCTAGGTTGGAGCATATTGGAACATGTTGGAGCTTGCGATGTGAACAAACCTTATGGTGCGGTCCCATGAAGCGGAATTGGCGGAACGCTCGTAGTTGGTTTAGAAAAGACATATCGGCGGAGCGCAATTGACGGAATGCTTGCGATTGGACGGACATCGTTCCGCCAATTCCGCATTGCGTATATATACGTTTCGCACCATGGGACCGCGCCATAATATTGCATGGAGCACAATTTGAGCGGAAAAGCGGAACGGGGAATTAGAAATTATTAATTTTTAACGGCTTTTATTGATTAAAATGTATTCAATATATTAGTACAAATTTTACTGTTCTTTAAATGTTATAATTATTAGATTATTTTTAAGTTTTGTGTTCTTGTATATATTTTTTAAATTACCAGAAAAATTGGCTGTAAATCGACAAAGAAGTTGTTAAGAATATCCGCACAATGTACCGATACGAATGCACAAATTCTAACCTTTTACAGATTATAAGCCGGCTTCGACAACCTTTAATGATTTATAGCAGAACAAGAAAAAACATAAATCTTTACATTCGACGACATATGTACATAGTTTACTCTAAAAATTATTACATTCTTAGATATTAAATGTAATGAAAGGGGGACTCCCGTGAAAAACTAAAATCTGTAAAATCAAGAGAAATCGATGGAAGCTTTTGTCACATGTTATGGGTATGAAAACTTTCACACCATATTTCATTAAGTTTTAACAATTCATACAAGAGTTATGATAAAAAATGATGAAAATGAACACTTAAAGCGAAAAAGTTGCATGCGCATTCAGTTCGATGGAACAAAAGTGAAAAAATTTCTAGTTATTCGATCTACATGATCATAATAAATTTTTGTTGGAATTAATTTTTTTTAAATTTTTTGATGAAAAATGTATAATTATTTGATAAAAAATAAATTGTATTAAATTTTGACATTTAAAGGTATATGAAACATTTACAAGTCTCAATAAAAATTCTAATTTCTATATTTTATCCAAAAACACGTTACAAGTAAATTGGTAAAAGAAATTTAGAATTTGGACAAAATGCAATGCGCATATATCGTTTTACCTGATACATGTCCGTACTCTGCGTAACAACAAGTACTGTTTATAATTTCACCATGGTTGACAGTTAATAGTCCGATTTCGCATTCGCGCCTTTTTGTATTACTATACCATGGGTCTGTTCTTTTTAGCTGAACTTTTGCATCAGTTCATCTTTCTTCCTTTTCTCTTTAGGAGGAAAGAAGAAGAAAGATGAACTGATGCAAAAGTTCAGCCAAAAAGAACAGGCCTCATGGAACAATGCTCACACCAATTCACGGATTCATTACCCATCGAAAGTATCCACAAATGGCGGCCTTTAAAGGGACTCGAAATCTGACTAATCACGAGGTCGATCCCCTCATGTCGTGACTCTTTTATAGGGACTCTAAACAAGAAGAAACCATTATATATTTGTGCCAAAATAAAGAATTTAGCGTAAAAAATGCCGAACAAATATTGCGTACTATGTGGTAATCGTAATAATTCAGTTTCTTATTACACGTAAGTTAATGTATGAAATATTTTATATAGGCATCAATTATATGATAACATGTAGGTTATATTTACATAAGCTATTGATATTTAATACATACTTAATATTTATTTCATCTCTTTTGAAAAGGTTTCCGAAAAATAAGGAACTTTGTAAACAATGGCTGTTGTTTTGTGGAATTGGTGAAAATATTCTGAATACAGCCACAAAATTGTGCTCAAATCATTTTGAAAAAAATGATATCATCTTTAAGGCCAAAGGTTCGGTTGTGAAACTCAATGCTGTGCCATGTATCAAAAAGAGGAGATTGCAAGTAGATATGAATGACACACGCTTGGCCGATGAAACTGCAGATGATATCACTTCTACTGATAATCAAAGCTCCAATAATATAACATTGGAAGGTAAATAGTACTGATTTTCTTTAATTACAGTAACTTATTAATAATGAATAATTAAGGTAATTATTTAGAATACCCCTCCTCCTAAAAGAAGGACCGCCGCGTTTTTCTGCCAGATTCTTTTGTTTTGAGTGAAAACTTGTCGAATGAGTATATTTTCATTAAGATTTTAGGAGGGGAAGCCCTTCTCCTATTCTAAATAATTACCACAATTAATAAATAGATAAATAATGTATCATGTAACAAACAATTTTTTGAAAGAAAATGGTTCACTTTTTGAGTCGTGTATTATAAAAATGGAACATGAAGTCGTGTCGAGTCCTGAAGAAACAAAGGATAATAGGATTCTCATACATAATTCGGATTCCAACAACGTATCATTGAAAGGTACAGTTTATTGTCTTAATTTACTTCATTATAATGGATCGACCTAATAAGTTACTTGATGATTGATTCTCCTATAGAAACTAGTTCAGCGGTAAGTTGGCCATCAACACCATCAAATTCTGGCCATATTGAATGCTTTCAAACACCGAGAAAAGTTGTACATGCATTACGCTATGTCGGAGACATTGAAACGTCACAACTTTTGACACCAAAAAAAGCTAAAATGGCTTTAGATGTTGCAAAGAGAACCATTCAAAATCTGAGAAAGAAAATTAAAATTTTACAACAAAGTCAAAGAAGATTAGTAGCTCGCATTACAACGATGGAAGGACTAATAAAGCATTTGAAGAACAAAAGTAAAAAAAAAAATTAAAAATAGCTGCTGAAAATTTAGTGGTGTCTTCACCTGGTATTCATACTTGAGCTCGAATTTATTTGTATGTAACGTAGAATCCGTAACTTACATATAATTTAATAGATGTATAATGTTATACTTGTATTAATTTAATTAATTGATTAAATTGTATTAATTTAATTTATTTATAACAAAGACAGAGAATGGACTGCGCGATCCATGTGTCAAAATGATCGATAAAAGTGAGAGAGAGAGAGAGAGAGAGAGATGGGGGGGGGACTGTGAAAGACTGCCATTTCTATCTTTTTTCATTTAACTGTGTAATGGAAGAGAGAATGAGAGGGAGATTGGCCGTCTTCCACGGTCCCTCTCTCTCTCATTATTGTCGACCATAATTTGAATACTACTTAGATACAGATTGCGCAGTCCATTCTCTATGTCTTTGGTTTATAATGGGTGCATTCAGTACCATGACCGCTCAATGAGCTCTTGTATCTGTTGGGTCTATATTTTTAGTTCCAACGGAATATGCCAATAAGATACAAGCACTCGGTGAACGGTTGCAGTACTGAATGCACACATTCAGCAGATTCAACAGTTGAGTGAGCGCTCGCTGCTATTGATATATTCTTCTAGATTTAAAATTCTGATTGGATGAGCTAAGAGAATACATCAATAACAGCAAGCGCTCACTCAACTATTGAATCCACTGAATGCGCCTAATGTAGACTATGAATATGAGTGTTAGGATATGACTTTTATATATATTTGTATACAATTACCTTGACGAGATAATTTAGGGTGCCACAAGTCTTGGAAATATCAAGGATTTAGCAAAATTTTCTGGAAAAATAAAATGGACGAGCTATGCAATTTTAGTTACGCGCCCTCATGTGTTCTCACGGCTTGCGCTACTAAATGCATGATGGGGTGGAAAAGTAGCCTTTATAATAGCAGTTTGAAATTTTAATAAACAGGATTTAGTTTTAATAAAAATGAAACTATTCATTGATTTATGTTCCTTATATTCTCTTCTCTTTCTCTTACTGCTGTTTATTGCTTATTATACATTATAACCAGCTTTAAGCTGATTCTACATTAGCGTGTCGTAACCGTTGTGTTCCAATCAGAGTCGAGCTAGATTGACGTTGATTGAATTGCAACGCTTGCGACGCTGCGATATGACTAATGTAGAACCAGCTTTACACAATAGAGTCGTAATTCGTAAGTCATAAGAAATTGGCCAATCACAGTTGAATATGAAAAAAACAATCGACCATAATTGATTAATTTCTTACGGCACGACATACAAGTTTGTACTTGTCTTGAAAATGGTTTTCGCAGATTGTCCTGCTAATTATTTTATTGTGAGATACGTTTAACAGATTGGCATTCCCGCAACCAGCCATTTAAAAAATCTTTCTGTCCGCCTGCGGTCTTGGGAAGGTAAACATACGTTTGTTCTTTGATAAACATGTTAATATCTCACAGCGATGATGTGATCCTTCATTTTTTTTTAAAAGCGGGCCTCGCTTTACAAACAGTAACTGCTTCCACTCACTTCCACTGACTTCCATCTTTTCCAAAGAGGTTGTATAACTAGAGGAGAATAGCCAGCCAAGACTGCGTGAGCGCATAGAAAGAAACAGAATACGAGCCAGAATCTAGTACCACTGACCTTAGTATAGGGTCGTCGAGTGGCTTGCTGCTCGGTGCGATGGACTCGTGATCTGTAGATCTGTGTTCGATCCCACTTGCGCCCATAGGCTCTGCGCACAATGGAGGAAATATTAGGAACAGGAATAGATATTAAGATTTCAGCCTATCAGAAACCGTGTATTCTGGTGTAACTGGTATCTGATTGGTTAAAATCTTAATATCTATTCCTGTTCCTAATATTTCCT
>NW_017257862.1:354249-417358 GCF_001594055.1 Mycetomoellerius zeteki | reverse complement strand
CAGAAAACAGAATTCCGATGAATTTTGCTTCGTATTATCGGAATCCTGTTTTCTGATTGGATGCAGAGTGTCGTACGACGAAACTCGGATGCAGTGTGAATCCAGCATTAGGAAGCCGAACGAGAATGGCTCCATCTGGTGATTAAGAAAAGTTAAAAAGGCTTAAGGCCGTTGTGAAGAGTTTTGAAAGGCTTAAGGCCGTTGCGAATTGTACGAGGAGGTCTATAGCTGGTTCTACATTAGTCGCATCGCAGCATCGTAAGCATATCGCAAACATTGCGGTCCAATCAGAGTCGAGTTAGCTTGTCGTTGATTGGACCGCAACGCTTGCGACACGCTTGCGACGCTGCGATGCGATCAATGTAGAACCAGCTTCAGAGTATGAGATTTCCCCCCAACTAAAGAAATCTTAATTTTCCATTTACATTCGATTTGAGACCTTTACTCCCCGAGGAGGTTATTCATTGGATCAAATTGACCCATTATTTTCTGCGTGGTAGTGTGACTCTATATTTGAGTCGGAAAACCGTCGAAAAACAATCAAGGGGAAATCAGAAGAAAAAGAAGAAGACCTTAGTATATGTTTTGGCCCTGTATGGGCTTTACGCTCGCGCATAAACCTAAAAAATGTTTAAAAAGTTGTTGGAACGATGGTTCATGAAAAACAAATTAAAAAATAAACATGAACCTTTAAGACGAAGACTGGCGATAATTTATGCTATCGTGGGATGGAATATGTTTGGCGTTATGTTTTATACAATTATAAAACGTAAAATCCCAGAAGACTCTACAGAACGAAGTAATCTTTTTTTATCGACTTTTGATTTTGATATTTTGTTCGAGAGGATGACGGAACATTTATTTTTCGCAGGAATATCTTATGGACTTTTAACAGGTACATCTAATAATATGCATGTATATCAAGTAACAGGACTGACACTCACCAATGATTTTGATGGTACATGCCAGAACGAGATTACTCAGGTAGAAAAAGAAAATGAGAAAAATGAAAAAGCAATTGCTAACGAAATTTAGGTAATACAATTAATAATTATTATTTTTCAAAAACCATCCTTGTATAGTGCTGCACAATAATATGTATTATAAAAAGAGATAAATTTTTTTTTAGGTATTACACTATATACACATTTGTAAAATACAGAGTTATTGATCATTTTTATTATAACTTTTTATTATAAAGCTTCCAGGAAACTTTTCCTCAATCAATCAAAAGAGAAACAATATATAACGATTGATTGTTTAGTAGACTTCTCTCAGGGAAGAGATCTTCGTAAAGCAATAGCACCAACGTTAGAATTGCCAGATTCTGGATTCAATTCTTTCAGTCTTTGTTCCATCTCGCATAGTAATGCCGATCTAGAGGCAAAAATATACAAAATACAAAATGTAAGGATAAGATTGTACATGTATTGAAGATAATGTAGATCGTCATTGTTTTGACGAATCTTATTTCTCACCTATATTCCTCATAACGCATTACAACTTCCTCCAATTCCTGCTTGTACAGCCTGGTGAGCATAGCATTGAAACAGTCCAATTCGGGCAAACGAAACAATTCCCAACGCAGCTTGCGATCTAAAGCTATCGAGGCCCTACTGTACACGTACAGCCAGTGTGGTATTTCCTCATTCAGATATGGATTGGCTGGCACCAAAACACTGTGAGAGTGAAAGTGAGTATGCCGTGGTGGTGATACGACCCGTACAGCTTGCATCTCATGCGGGTAACACGGATGTTCGTACTGAGCTTGGCGCGTGATGTGGCTGAGAAAGAAAGACAAGATATTTTCGTTCTGATATATATCGATGGCCTATCGAATCCTCTTCAAAGTTCACTCACTTGACATAATAAACGCCATATTCAGGAGACTCAATTCTCTCCCATCCTGTGGGTAGACCCTCTTTTTCGAGTGGATGTGACCAATGCGTGGTCTTAGTGTTATGATCGATATAGTACTTTCGACCACGGAGTGTGAAATCAACTGACCATCCAGGCGGCAAAGGCAACTCGTCCTGCTGTTGCTCACTCCGAGAACTCGATCTTTCCGAATAGCATCTACTATAGCTTTAACCGAAAATCAAAACTTGAAACACTATGTTTTCAACAAACATAAGATAAGCAATAATTTTCATATTAAATCTTTTTATATTAAATAATTTTTATGTTCGTAATTATAGAATGAAAAAATTATATCAGTTTCAACGATACAGTTTTAACATTATTTAACAGAGATGCTACAAATTTATAACGTATTCGGCCCGAGCAGGTTTGGATCAACCTGGGTTGAATTAATGATGTAAAATTGTTCAATACGATTGGTTCTTGCTTTTGATTCCTTATAGATCTAAATGTATAAACCAATCATATTGAAGAATTTTACAATAGTTGCAAAGCTGCTTTCTTTGCTGAATGCACAGCCATTGAAATCATGGAAAAAAATTTGTACATTATTCACAGAACACACTTCGGAGAAATGGACACTGCAGAAAAAATCAAGCAGGTTTTATTGAATTTTTAATTTGATCAAACATTAATATTTTTTCATTTTATATCTATAAAGAAAATTATCCAATTATGAATTTATCCATTTAATTTACATTATCTATAGAAGAATCATTATCTGGAGCATCATTACCTTATTATATCAAATTAAAAAATAAAACCCAAGTGAAGCTATTTTTATTATTTACTTAACCCCAATAAAACCTAAGTGGTACTATTTTTATTATTAGTTCTTTTATAACGACTTAATTCTTTTTTATGCAGAATGATTAGAACAATCATATTAAAAATCACATTATTATAATCCAATTTAAAGTGTTTTACAGCATCTCTCATTATTCCGTTTACAGCATCTCTCATTATTCCGTTTTATTCAAATTATCTTTATTTACAAATGCAAGAAAAATCAACGTGTGATTTCTCGCTTATGACGTCACGATTCAATATGAGTAAAGCAAGTACTCAGGAGTCTTAACAGGATGTGCAAAAACATCACCTATGTGTATTGCAATTTAAAGCTACAATAATTTAAAGCAATTCGTAGTATAAAAAATAGACATATATAAAAATAAGGAAACTATCGGAAATCGTTCTCATACCTAGCATTGTGACGATAAATGGAATGATTATAATCTTCATAACCATCAACGTCGAAAGGCATGTAAGGCATCTGTGGTGTCTGGACCCTATCCAGATGGTATTCGGATCCAGCATATTGATTGATATAAGTATGTGACATTGCGGATGATAGTTCGGCATGATACATGGGTGTTGCTGTCCTCGAAAACATGCCATCATTCATTCCAGTATTAACAGATAGGCCGGCAAATCTTTTATAAAAATAAAAGCATAAAATTGGAGGAATGTTATGACGTTCCCTGGTAAAGTTTATTTTGTTTTCTCTTAATTATTTCATAGTTTTATTTTGTATAAAATATTGTTGTTTAACAGAGTATAATTATAAAGTATCATTATGTAAAACCATATTAAACATAAAATTTACTATTAACCTTTGAGTCAAGTCAGGAACAGAATTGTTTGGTGTATATTTTCCCTCATGGCTGCCCAGACCAACGGCGCTGTTCGTAGTTTTCATATTTCCGAACTTTTGCACCATACTAGGTTGCGGAGAAATGGACTATGACACGAGAGAAGCATCGATAAAAATCAACATCTTCAGATGTCTTCTTATATGTTTCAATGATTCTTGACCAGCTGCTTGGAAATTGTGAGATATATTGTATATAACTTTTTCTTAGTTCGTCGATAAAAAATTGATAGATGTGTGTGGTGTTCTAATGGATAATATTTTGAGACTTTGAGAAATACCTATTGTAGAAAAAAATTACACAAATTACAAATCTATATTGCAGGATTAGTAAATTATTTTTTTTATTGAATCTGTTTTTAAAATCAGAATTTATGTTTTGTACAAGGATATACGCATATATTATTATCTTATATAATAAGGATTGGGAATAAAATGTGACTTGTAACATTACCCTTAAAGTTACTTTTTTCAATTTAGATCAATGAAAATAAATCTTAAATAAATTAAAGAGAAATTCTATAGGATTATTAACTCATACATAATATAAAAAGCATAAAAGCCAACGCAAGTTCTCAGCGCGGATCTAACAATTAAAACTTTGTTTATTTCTAATTGTACAATGTGATCTTTGATATAATATAAATATAAACGTTTCAATCTTTATTAGGTCATCCTTAGTACACAGAATTACCGTTGAGTGCATGAAATTGCATTAAAAATTATGCCACTAGGCACATAATTATCTAAACATAATATTCTTTTTCCATTATAAGAAATCAAACAGTTACGCCAATAATCCGTAATTTTATAGATGCTTATTAGCATCACAAATTATTAAATTGCTTATCAGTTTAATAAATAAGTGATATTACTACACAGAGAGAAAAGTATTTGGTATTTGTAATAATGAATGAAACTATAATTGCATGGTTAAAAAATTATGGTTAGAGAGAATAAATATTTTTTTGTGGACTTGTACAATTTCCAGTTCAAATTAACTGTGCGATGATTATTTGTCACTCTTGAAACAATTCAACAGTCCTAAATCGAAGCTGGAATATTACAAATTAAATTGATTCACAGAGAAAAATATTTGATTGGATTAACTGGAATTCTGATGAAAAATGAACGATCCAGAATTTTGGTTAAATCTACTAGAAATCTAGTTGAGATAACCAACATTCAGAATTTTTTGATCAAATTTACTAGAATTCTAATAGATTTAATCAGAATTTTATTAAACTTAACCAGAATTCTGGATCGTTCATTTTCCATCAAAATTCCAGTTAAATTCGATCAAATATTTTTCTTCGTGTTGTCAATTTAATATTAGTGCTGCAAATAAGGATCTTAGAAAGCTATTATTGATTTGATGCTAATAAAAAAACTATAAATAATTTATTGCGAAAAATATTACCCCACCCAGATTTTCTGTACTATAAAATTTATTGTGAAAAATATTACTTCAGCCGGATTGTTTCAAAATTAAAAATTTAATTAACTGGTAATTTGTAAAACTGGATATGTATAAATTCATTCTGAAATATCATGTAGGAAGCTCAAGCTTGGATTGAAAAAGTATTTCCCTCGTGTTTTCACATATCGATTTAGTGTCATTATTGTTTATTGCTTTTATTAATATTAAACAAAAATATTTCAAAATTTTTTTGATTAATTTTGTTTTAACATTAAAAAAGTAACGATTACGGTAACTAGTTATTTTTTAAAAAATAATTTTCCAATTCCTATCATATGACATCATATAACATCACTATAACAATTTATTGATCAACAAAAAAATTTTTTAGCAACAGGCTGCAACAATCTCTTGGGAATATATGGCAATAGCAAAAAGATCTGTGCTTATACTGACAGTGATAAAAAAATTACTTTTGGAAATAAAATAAGAAATAATATTATAATTTAATACTGGTAAATCTCAACAATATTTATTTGCCAGGACGAGTAAATCTTCAATTTTATTTTTATTTTTTTTATGGATTCATATTAAAAAGAACATTACATAATGTAATATAGTATGTGATACATTTATGTACAATACAATTTTTACCGTAGAACTCGGCATCATTGGATGATTGTTACGCCGTCTAGGTTTTTTGTTCGGCTCTGTTGTCCACACATTGATAACTAAATATAAGTAACATGAGTTGTATAATCGATATTTTTTTTGCAAAGTATAATAATAATGTTAGTTAGAGTATGAGTGATATGTAAGAAATGAAAGAGTGAAAGACTTTATATTCAAAAAAAGGGAAATACATTTAATTAATCAACTGTTTTATCAAAAATTTATGATCACATAAATTTTTTGTATTAATTGTGAATGTCGAATATAATTTATGCTCCCGAAAGATGTATATGACAATGAAAAACTCTTTACATTTCCTATTATAATTAAATTGAGTACAAGGTAATAGGTGATAAATTCATAATTGACAACAAAAATGTGTGGCACATGAAAAAAACGTCTTTCCTAATTTAATTTGAGCTTAAAACTTCCTCTTTTACACTCAATGATTTTATATCATCTCTCATAGTAAAAGACTTACATTTGTCGTCGATCTTTATACATAAAATCACATTTGTTTTACAACTTAAACAAGAAACGGCAAGAGTAATAAGGAATACTTTTGCAAAACCAAATATTTATGTAAGCTTGTTCCTTTGTCGTTTTGCTGTATGTACTTCACTAAAAAATTTTCTCACGCTTTTGTCCAACTCTAAATATGCATTTAATACTATTTTCAGTGAAAGTATACTAACACAGTTATAAAAAATCAAGTTGCAAACATCTGAGTACTATAATCCAGGTAGCAAAGTTTGTCATTTTGACGTAAAATTCAAGTCATGTTTGTACAAATAAAGTCAAGTGACCAAAAAGTGACCATAGCTTTTATTAGACGTCATTTCGTGACGTCAGTATGTCACTTCGTGACGTCATTTTTGTAACGTCATTCCGTGACGTCATATCGACGTCATAAGTCGCCAGTTGGGCGTATAATGGTCAGTAAACGACCAAGCTATAACGTCAAAATGACGGCTCACCAATGACGTCAATCTTCTGCGATATTGGAACATCAATTTGACTTCATTTAAACGTCAGTAATGGTCAGTAAAGGCCCAAAATATGATGTCAAAATGACAAACTTTGCTACCTGGGAAAGAAGGAACATATAGCGAGAATGAAAGAAGAGAACAAAAAGTAAATTCTTGAAATACATACTTGGCATCTCGGGTGGCGTTTCTTTCTTCACATATCTGCCAATTACTCCCTCTTTGATCGTCCTCAGATCCTTATTCTTTCTTGACAACATGTTGCGAGTCGGTCTTGTCGACAAAGTCACGCGAGAAATATTAAATCGGAGCGAGAAGTGATTAGAATCGTGTGTGTAGCTCGGTCAAGTGTAAACGTCGTACGTGTAAACAACATCAAACAACTTAACCTATTAAGTTATGGGTAATAGTTCAATTGAGCTTCCTCACCTCCAGTTTTGACAAAATTATGCTCATTCGACGTATTTTTGTATGAAGCAACCAAATCTTGCGAATTCTTTAGATAAAACTACCGCTCTGCCCTGCGAATCGAGATATTAATCCGTTACAGTTCGCGATTATTTAGGTTAGGAAATCTGTCATAGCCACGCCAACAGCTAACCCCGGACTTTAATAAAAACAAATTGATAGAGAACGATAAGATTTCTATCAATTTGTATCGTTTTCTATAAATTTATATCATTTTCTAGTGACAACCTCACACAAGCATCATGATTGATCGGATATAATGGGTGCATTTAGGGTACGTTCGGGGAAACGCTATCAACGCTACCAACGCAAACACGCTACTACTGGCTACGTTTACACCGTGCATTTAGGCCGCGGCCTATACAATAGATGTCCTTGTTTATCCTGTATATTAAACAAAGACACTTATCGTATCGTAGATCGTGGACTAAGGGTGGAATCACACGGTGCGGAAAAAGACTGCGGAATAGAGAATGCGTCATTGAAGCAACCAATCAACGCTATTCAGCGCTATTCGGAATAGCGCTGATTGGTTGCTTCAATGACGCATTCTCTATTCCGCAGTCTTTTTCCGCACCGTGTGATTTCACCCTTATGGTGCGATCTCATGATGCGGAATTGACGCTATGAGGAATTGGCGGAACGCTCGTTATTGGTTTAGAAAAGACATAACGGTGGAGCGCAATTGACGGAATGCTTGCGATTGGACGGACATCGTTCGGCCAATTCCGCATTGCGTATACGTTTCGCAGCATAGGACCGCGCCATTAGTCTACGCGCTACACGCGTATCTCGGAACGCATCCTATGTTTGTTGCCCCAACAACGCCAATTGAGTAATTGAGGAGATATAAAGGGTTCGAGTGTAAGGTGTTTCTCACAGGAGACAAAAGCAATTTTTTTGGAATAGTCTTTTGTTTCAGGATAGTAAAATATTCGTAGTGTTACAAAAAAAAAAAAAATGATGAAGTTTAGCCTCTCGCATTAAACGTAACCTCTATAGCCTCGTTCACGTACGAGATTGCGGTGGACGGAATGGCGGTTGGCTCAACGAAGGTGGTTCAAGTGACAAACATTGCGCCCCAGGCCACCAAGGACCAGATGCAGACACTTTTCGGGTATCTAGGCAAAATCGAAGACATCAGGTTATATCCAACGATTAGGGATGTCGCCGTGCCTGTGCAGTCGCGCATATGCTACATCAAGTTTCATGACCAGGGTTGCGTCGCTGTGGCACAGCACATGACCAATACTGTTTTTATCGATCGTGCATTGATAGTGATCCCATATCAAAATGGAGATATTCCAGATGAGCAGCGTGCCTTGGAGCTAACCAACAATGGCACAGTTGTACCAGGTAAGAATATGGTATATACTCGGTATATAATAGATATAGTAATAGTCAGGCCTATCCAACACTTTGCTTGTGAGCCGAACGCTTCTACCTCTCTGCCGTCTCTGTAGAGCAAAACGGAACGAAAATGACAAGGGATAGCTGCCAGGATTCAGATCTGTTCAAGTGTCGTAGAATGAAGCAGCCGTGGAGCCCATTTTTTAATTTGTAATTATAGTAGCTGTTTTTTATTTTGTTTATCCTTATATGTGATGCTCAAAAATTACAATATAATTTAATCAAACGTTTAGACATTTAATCTGGTCATCATCAGTTGTTATGAAAATCATTGATGATGATTACATATTCGATTACTGCATCAATAGGTCTGTTCGCGTTGCTTCCACTTTTGGCATTCGGCATCTTCGCTTTCTCTCTTTTCAAGGCTAAATATATATCTATCTCATTTTAAGTGCAAAAATATTTGGGGATTTCATGCAACGCGAACAGACCTAATATCTCACACATACATATGGTATAAATTTAATAAATTTTTGTATAACGATAACGTTTTAATTAGACATCTAAGTCCAATTCTACAAATTCCATATTGTTTCTTTGCACTGTAAACTACTAGTCTGTGGACTACTATTTAAGTATAGACTGTACAGCTTTTAAACATATTCTACAATGTAAGAGTAGTTGTAAATGGTTTTAGTTGTGAGAATTGTCTAATCACAATCGAATATTCTTCTCTATTTGGTTGTGATTGATAAATTTTTGAAACAGACCACTTACAACAGTTACAACTATGCTTATGCAATTGTAGAATAGGCTTTATATGAAGCAAATGTTGTCACGATGTGACAGTTCTAGAGTATCATATTGGATTAAGAAATGATAAAGAGGATCTCAATTTCAAACTTTTTTTGTCGTTCTTGACATGAGCTTCACCTCACAGGTATTAATGCATATACTTTAATCCTAAAAAAGGACTTTTGAATCTATAAAAGAGGAACACACACACACACTCTCACACACACACACACACACACACACACACACATTCATTATAACTAATTGTCTTTAGAATCCCCTTAAAATAAAAATTTACAAATAGGGGAGACTGAGGCTAAGTGGACATCAGAATCCACTAAACTGGGATTTGAATTTTGAATGGCAAAAATATATCTTATGACAACGAAGTTTGGTTAGTTTAGGTGCCGCGTTGTTATGTTTAGGTAGTCAAACGTATTTTCGATAGTCAAAACTAATTTTTGAGATTTTATTTTCCGAATTACATCATTTTTTGTGTATATAGATGAAATGAAATTGCAAACACAAAATTTTTTTATTGCCATCTTGTAGTCTTATAATCACTCTATAAAACATATAAACTAATAATCATTTGACTAAAATCGTTTATTTTGTTATTGAAAGTTGCAGTTGAAAAAAAGGAGCCCACTTAGTTCCGGTCTCCCCTAACTATTTTGTACTTAATTTTTTAAAAACTTTCTTGCTCTTTACTTAGTACTTAGTACTTTGAATTGCGAATTTTGAACCTATAAATTTACACCTTGTATGTATGTAAATTTAAAAAAAGAAATCATTCTTTTTCTTAATTTCCAAGAAACGCTTTCCTTTTTTTTTTAGCATAGATTCTTATCTTTTTTTTATTCTTTCAGGCCTTTATCCGTCAGAACCAAAGTTACCACCGAACGTTGTGAATGCTATTGAAGGTATTCCTCCAAATCATGTGATTACCACGATGGATCCCAAGCTAGAGGCAAATAGCCTACCGTCCTATCCACACCTACCAGGTCATCTGGACAGCAGACGTATCGAAGAGATCCGTCGGACACTTGTAGTGGCGAATTTGGATACATCGGTGAGCCCTGAGCAATTACTGGACTTCTTCAGCAACAACAACATAGAGATCAAGTACCTGCGTATGTGCAGTAGGGACTCAGATGCCGAGCATTATGCACTGGTGGAGCTGTCTGAACAAGCAGCTGTGATTGCGGCGTTGTTGTTGAATGGGAAGCAGCTGGCAGAACAATCGATCAAGCTATACCACTCAACGCAGGCGATTGCCAAACCAGAGGCAAAGAGCAACGAAGCTGCACAAAAAGAAATTGAAGAAGCAATGTCGCGAGTAAAGGAGGCACATAATCTCATCTCTGCGGCAATTGACCCGATGATCGGTATGCTTTCCAAGGATAAGCGAAGCAGAAGTGGCTCGCGTAGCCGTAAGTCTCGTTCGCGTTCCCGTGGACGTAGCCGACGCTCGAGATCACGTAAGCGTTCGCGATCGCGCCACCGACGCTCGCGATCTCGTCATCGGCGTCGATCGCGCTCGCGCTCCAAACGATCTCGATCGAAGGATCGCAGGCGCAACTCTCCATCGAGACGACGCAGCAGCTCACGTAGTCGCCACCGTTCGCGTAGCAGGTCGAGGAGGTCGAGGTATATAACTAAACAATCTTCTGTTCTTCGCCAACTCTGTCATATTATATTCACACATATTGAATTCTGCTTATATTTAGTGTATAGCGAATTCGTCACTTGCGCTACATTAGATCAGTGCATACTAAAAGCTGCTATACATGAAATTCGCAAAATTAAATGTAAAAATATATGAATATTTTATACGATTAACTATCTATTAATGATATTGTCTCACGTTATATTTAACAAAATATACATGTATCATTTTTTTGTTAAAGTTTATTATATTGTATTACTGCATTGAGATATTTTATATAAAGTAGCTTTTAATATATACTGATCCAGCATAGTGCAAGTGATGGAATTCAGCATTACAAATTCTAGAAAAATATTAAGTATATTGTAGAAAAATGTTTCAGTATGGAAAAAAGGAATTCAAGATGCGAATGAAATCTCCGTCTTTAAAGAGATCAGTATATATTTCTAATATATATATATTAATACATGTATTAACTTGTTTATCTCGTCAAAGGTCACGTCGATCACCATCTAGGTCAAAAGAGCGGAAGAAGAGATCACCGCGTCGTCGCAGTCGGTCACGTTCACGAAGCAAGGGCTCTACATCCAGGTCTAGACGGTCGCGTTCAAAATCTAAGTCCAGATCGTCCAAATCCAAGTATTCCTTGGACAAGACCAAAGATAAAGATCGAGAAAGGCGCAGCAAAGATAAGTCAGATAATGGTAAGAGAAGCGATAGCGATCGGGAGAGGCCCGAGAAAGAGAGCAGTAGAAGTGAGAAGAAATCTAATAAAGAGAAGCGATCGAGTGACAAGTCGGATTCTAAACAATCGGACGACAAGAGTAGATCCGCATCGGAGAACAACGATAGCAAGGAGAAAACAATGGATTCGGAAAATTAGACAAGGAAAATTAGACAACCATTCATCACTGATACAGTTTTCCAAGTATCGTGACACTCGACAAGCTGTCTTTATCGCAATGTATTGATACAATGACAAATATATGGATATACAGCATTCTTTCGAAGAGGCAATTCGTATATATTGATGATCGAAATGTATCAATGGTCGCGTTCAGCAGACTCAACTGTTGCGGAGCAGATCCGTGAGCGCTCGCTGCTATTGGATAATCTAGAAGAATACACCAATAGCAGCGAACGCTCATAGATCTGCTCTGCAACAGTTGAGTCTGCTGAACGCGATCATAGATTCAGTTTGCTTTTACAAACTTTGATCTTCATCTTTTTTGAAATCGGTGATAGTTTGATCTCCTCACCCTCATTTTCCTTTTTGTTGCATATTTTTATTTTAAGCGCGTTCTTAGATGACTTAGAAAAACAATGCTTCGTTCAAAACAACTTGACCAAGAGAATCTTTAATCGTCGATATATATTCTATTAAGTTAAACGGTTTGTGAAGAAAAAAAAAAGAAAGATGAATGTTGTGCAAAAAAATTAAGCAGAAAAGAACAGACCATATATTTCGATATCTATTGTAATCGATTATAGGAATTTAATGTGCCTGATAATTTAACACGTTCTGTATTACGTGCTTTGACTAAGGGTGCGTTCCGAGTGACGCATGAAACGCATGATGCATCATTTATCCTTGCTGTTCACCAAATAAAGAATAAAACGATACATCATGCGCTTCATGCGCAACTCGGAACGCACCCTAAATACACATGAACTACTAGTCCCTCATTTTTGCTATAGGAAATGCATACTCTCGGTGTCACCGAACTGATTGGCTAAAGATTGTTAGGCCGGAATCAGACTATGCATTGAAGATTGAGACTGAAGAATGAAAAATTCAAATTTGACCAATCTAAATGAAAGGAGCTAAAATTTCTTTGTCCTTATTGGTCAAATTTCAATCTTCAACGCGTAGTCTGATTCCGGCCTTAGGGTGCCGTCACAGCGTTCAATGTAGGTGCTCAGTGAGCAATCGTGCTTCTGGATGCACCCATTGGGTGCATTCAGTACTACAACTGCTCACTGAGTGCTCGCTAGACGCTGCTTTGTCAACGGCGGCTCGTAGGGGGTCAGAGTGGGGAGAGCCACTAGCGTTTTGACGCTGCGTGAAATCGCACCTTTATTGTAGCAAGTTCATTAGGGTACAATTTCATGTAGCGAAGCTTCACTGGCGAAAACCCCCCACTCCGCCGATTCGTGCGAAAATGCTTAGCTAGCGAAGCTTCACTCAAAGTTCAACACTGTCCAACTATGTGCAAAGCAACGCTGACTCTGGCTATGATTCACTTGATTGGCCAAATAATTCGAAGCATCTTTTAATTGATCAATTTTTTGGATTGTCTGTTCAACGCTCCTTTATTCATGGCGAGTGGGAGTAACTTTGCCAGCGAAGCTTCGCTGCATGAAATTGTACCTTTAAGGTACCTTTTCATGCTGACGTTCGACGCTCATTTTCGGCGTCAAAATAAATCGCGACGAATGTTAAGCGTCAATTTTGATCACGTAACCTATTTGCCTAATTTACATCGTGCACTTGATACGGATACTAACTAGTGACTTTCTATTGAATTATCTTTCGGCGAAATTGAATTTCGGCAATCTTTCAATCTTCAATGCCTAGTCTGATTCCAGCCTTAAACTGTCAATATATGTTAATATCGGAAGATAAAAACTCGATACAAAATATCGAGAATCAAATTCAAAAGTATCGATATTTTAAGATATCGATACTGCCCCATTTAAGATATCGCCCATCCCTACCGTTTGGCCATTTGAACGATTTGTGACATTAAAAACGATAACCAAAGCACATATACAATTATTAAACGAAAAAGTAACAAAAATAAAGAAAATAATACGTTATTTTTTTATATCTGCTAAAATCTTAAGGTAATTTTGAGTTTCCTTTATTTATTTCAAACTGTAATTATCCGTTTTTATTACAAAGATATTAAAAATATATATTGTATTCTTAAACTTTACAATACTATGCTCAGTTCAGTGCCTCATTCCTACTATTGTGGGTCACTGAAACTTGTTCATGTTTTCACCTATTTAAAATAGTTCAAAAATTCCCTCAAGTTGATTCTACAATGAGTTGATAGTCGGAAATCTTAAGTCTTAACCAGTTTTAACCTAAGAAGGTGACTACGATTTTTCGCATCTACTAGTTGTTAGTTGTACAGCGAGTCGTTTAACTCGACTCATAGGAAGGAATAAAGTCGAATTTGGTTAGTCTTAAGAAAATCGGTAGATTTAATTGTATGTACAAGTTGGCTGTTGGTCAACTTCACCGATAAGACTTCGGACTACGAACTCATTATAGAATCAGCTTCAAAATTCACAAATATACATTTAACTTTATAGAATAAACGTTTATACTTAATTTGAAAAATAACAAAATATAATGTGTTATAATTATCGAAAGACTCGTAAGTTGGCAAAAAGTAAAGAATCACTTAGTCACTAGTGACCCATGATAGGGTATGGGTTAAGTGTGATTAGGTTGTATGTATAATCGTTAATTTAATATTAAATTGTCAGTACTTAATATTAAATTAATTGTTGAAAAACTAAAGAATTTAATATTTTGTTTAATAATTCCTTTCAATACAATTAAGAACATGGCATTTTTGTAAACATTTACGTTTTATCTTTTTTAAATTATATGTGTTTAATGAATTAGATTGTAAGAAATCCTTTTCATGCTTATTTAAAGGACTTTTAAAAGTTAATTCTTTTATAGAGAAACATGGCTACGAAATTATCATCAAAAGAATTTTCTTTGAGATGGAATGACTTTTGCAACAACTTGACTTCAGGCTTTCTTTCTCATTTGAATGAGAACAATTTGGTTGATGTAACAATCGCTGTAGAGGGACAATTGTTAGCTGCCCACAAGCTAGTTCTGTCTGTATGCAGTCCTTACTTCAAAAATATATTCAAGGTACGATTTCATTGTTAACGATATCCTGTAAATAAAATTGTACTTAAATAACACCAAGTTATTTTGCAGGAGAATCCTTGTCAACATCCAGTGATAATACTGAAAGATGTAAAGCACACAGAAGTAATATCTCTGCTCAAGTTCATATATCAAGGAGAGGTGAATATAAAACAGGATGAACTGTCTACTTTCCTAAAAGTTGCGCAGATGCTGCAAATAAAAGGATTAGAAGGTGGCGAGGGACACATCATACCATTGTTAAATGATTATGTCAATGTGTCAGATCCGCATGATTTGAAGGATGTAACTGCTTTATCTGATGTTCTATGCGAGCAAGAAGGCAAGAACAAAACTCCAGATGAATCTGTACACTCTCGCAGGATAGCTAACAGGAATACTAAAACGAGAAAGAAACAGGTGGTCAAGGACAATTATAATTCGATCAAAAAGTTAAAAAATGAATCAAATGTTGATAGCAAGGACGATATTTGTCTCTTGTCAGATAATGATGAAAAATCAGATAATGTGAATGATTCCAATTATGAAAAGGATATCAGATGTAACAAGACTAGTAAGGCTATTGATAATAGTGAAAAAATAATTGAGTTGTCTAATGAACAAAATTTGGAAGGAACATCATTACTACAGTCAGGTATTTTATTATATTATTCATAAACATAATGAAATATTAATTTACTGATTGCAAGATATTTATATTAAATTAATTGTTTGATTGTTGTGTGAAATGAATCTTGATTAAAAAAAAGTTGACATAAATTTGCAGATGTAGAACCAGTGATCTACAGACTATCTGCCAGAGGTAGACCACAGTTGGTCCATGAAGGATACGTGTATAACATGACCTCTCGTTCTAAAGTATATAATAGCTCACACTACCGTTGTGCAGAGCAGCATCGCGGTTGCCGCGGTAAATGCTCTGTGATCGCTGAGAGATTCATGCCAACGGGAGTGCACGAACACAATCATCCACCGAGTTATCAATCAGAATACAATTACCGGAAAAAGAAGGGTTTAGACACTGAAATCGGAGAAAGACTGGTCCAATGATGCATTTAAAAACATATTTAAATCAAGATAAGTTTAGTCTTCGTTTGTGCATGTGTGTGTGTGTGCTACGTTTGATTGTGCATGCACGCACAACATCAATATCTAGCAAACAGATAACATGTTTAGTCGGAAAGAGATAAATTTTTATTTCAATCTGGATAAAAATGCTATTTTTTTATATATATATATATATATACAGGGTGGACACTAAGTATTTTGAAAGATTTTAAAAGATTCCTCACACAAATCAAGATGAAAACTTCATATGATCATATGATCAACTTATTATATATATCAGAAACAACTTATTTTATCAAAATAATCGGAATGGTTTTCGAAATATTTTTTGGAAAAAATAAACTTTTTCTTTCAACTTTGATGCTATATCTTTGAAACTAAGCCGTTTCGGACATATTTCGTCGAAAATTTCGTCGTGAATTTGTAGAAGGAATTACTCCTTCAAATCTTTTAGAATACTTAGTATCTATCCTGTATATAATTGTCGCTATACATATAATTGGCTCTATAATACAGTAATCAAACAAAAACATTTTTAATAAAATCTATAATTAGAAATATAAGTTTAGATACTTTCAGTCTAAGTCCATGCTCAAGATTTGCAATTCTGGGTACTGGCTAAGGTACTTCCCTAACCATTCATTACAGATCTTCAGAATGATAACGCCATAACAAGAAAACATACGAAAATTCTTACAAAATATATTAAAATAGAAAGATTTTCAATAAAATAATATTTACATTTAATAAAGGGTATAGTCCATTTTTTAATGCTATAAATGCTTCGAAGTATTTGATTGATCAGAAGAAAGAATTTTATTAATCAAAGAATGCTTTACAGCATTTATAGCATCAAGTGGCCCGTAGCAAGAGTACACTTGTAAAATATATCGAAAATTGTCTTTTCTCGGAATAGAATAAAATCATTGATCTCCATTTGAGCTGTCACATGCTTTGTTTTGTTTTCCGATTAGGAATAATTTTAAATATGCCGATATTTATTGATTACCGAAAGAAAAATTCTCGATATATTTTACATTTTATGTAAAATGATTGCAAATATTGCTCTATTAAAAAATACATTTTATTATATAGTTTTCCAAAAATTTTCTTTACATATTTTTCTCTGTAGACCTATTCTGTAATTTCTGAATGGCAGTTCGATATCGTTTTACTGTCATTGCGTAGCTTTTTTAGTATGTATATCTGCGTAACGACATCCCTAAGTAATGAAATTGCTGTTATGAAGTTTCAGAATAGGCTAAAAAAAAGTATAGAAATCGGCTCTTCTTTTACAAAAGTAAATTTAAAAAACAACGGCCAGAAAGGAGCAAATAATAGATGTAATATAAATAATAATTTTTAATAGTTCATCATATTATATATTGTATTTAAGGCTCTTGAGTAATCACCACAACCATATTGAATCGTGACATCAGAAGCGAGAAATAACACGTTAATTTATGTTGCATACCATTTGTAAATAAAGACAATTTGGATAAAACAAAATGATGAGATTGCTTTAAAACATTTGTAAAAATTGACGAAAACTATGCTTATCCCCCCTGACAGTCAGTAAATAATCGTAAAAAGTGATAAAAGGCACATGAAGAAGTGCTTTTATTCAATGCAAACGCGTAGCTTATTTTCACTTACACATGCCTTTTATTACTTTTTATGATTATTTACCGACTGTCAGAGGGAATAAGCATAGTTTTCGTCGATTTTTACAAATGTTTTAAAGCAATCTCATCATTTTGTTTTATCCAAATTGTCTTTATTTACAAATGGCATGCAACATAAATTAACATGTCATTTCTCGCTTCTGACGTCACGATTCAATATGGCTGTGGTGACCTTAACTAATATATGAAAAAACGTTTTTGTGACCTTTACTTGGTCTCTATCAATTCTAGCAAATGATAACAAATTAAAATTTAAATCTTGACACAAATAATTCTAATACAAATAATTACACGTAATATTCTAATGAATAAAAATAATGCAGAAGATTAAACAAAAAATACAATAACAAGAGACCATGTCATATGCTAAACAATTTCAAATATATATAAAGTAAAAAATAATAAGTCGATAAAATTAATCACGATAAAAATTCGTCGGTCAGAAACGAGAATCCTGTTAAGTCTATAAGAGTATATAAGTATGAAGTTGTTAATCAAATGTTATAAGTAGAGCCCGGGTTATCCGCCGACCGACGGATTCCAATCAACCGTAGCGCATTCTTCATGATTCTTCCTACTGCCACTCGCCCGAAGTTGTGGCCCATGGTGTCCATAGTGGAAAATGGCAGACGTTCGACAGACGTTCCTGTATGTACAGCCGGTCACAAAAAGGTTACAACTTTTTTTACGATAGGTTTCGGAATGTAGCTTGTTCACCAAGCGATTGGTTCTTATTCATGGATCTAGAAATAATCGGCTGTGGGTGCTTCCGATAACTCAAGTTTGAATTAGTTCCACTAAGTTAGGATCGAAAATTATCTAATAAAGTCGAGTTATTGTCGTTTCCGCGCTTCATGTAATGACACCCTAAAAGTTAGTCAATCAAAGCTAAAAGTTTTTGAAAATTCTTGACTGTGATTACCCTGGTAATCAATCACTACTGATCTTCAATAAGGTTTTTAAGTCTTAAGCCATAAGAAATGGGCGAATCACAGTCGATTATTTCCCTCGGATTTGACTGTAATTGGTCAATTTCTTACGGCTTAAGGCTTAAAACACTTATTGTAGGTCCGGACTAATTGGTCAGTTTCTTACGACTTAAGTCTTAAAACACCTATTGTAGATCCGGACTTAGTGCTTATGATACGTCTTTCGATTGCTGTTCCGGAAAGTGTGTGCGGACCCCCTAAAGCCCGATTGCACCAACGTTACTTTGATTCTAAGCGAGGCTTAAAACTCTTTCTGTCTCCGTCTCTTTTTGGCTTTAAAACAAGACGGATACGAGTTTTGAGTCTCGCTTGAAGTCAAAGTAAGGGCCTTAGCAGAATGGCTAACTTATAATCTTAAGAGAGTGTCTTATGATTTAATTCTTGTCTTTAGTAACTCTCCGGATCTACAATAGGTGTTTTAAGCCTTAAGTCGTAAGAAATTGACCAATTATAGTCGAATTCCAGGGGAATAATCGACTATGATTCGTCCATTTCTTATGGCTTAAGGCTTAAAACTCTATTGTAGATCCGCGGTAACGCACAAGAACTGTCTTAAGATTATAAGTCAGCCTTTCTGCTACGGCCCTAACGTTGGTGCAACCGGGCCTAAGGGTGAAATTACACAGTGCGAAAAAAGACTGCGGAATAGAGAATGCGTCATTGAAACAACCAATCAGTGCTATTCCGAAAGCGCATCGTGTGATTTCACCCTAAGGCGTGTTCAGATTCCCACCTGGATGCTCCCTGGGTGTCATGTCATCCTTGTCTAATATACGATAAACAACAAGGATGGAGTGGTCGAGTTGGAATCTGAACTCAGTACTAATGGGATAACTCTCATTCCATAATATGTATCCTGGTAATTTTATGATCCGATGCAACCCTAATTAATATCTCGGTTCGTAGAGTAGAACAATACTTTTTTAATGCAAAAACATCGAATAAGCCTAATTCATTGATTTTTGAGGTGCGGACAGCTAAACTGTATAATTACCAAACGTACTATACAAGTATTATAGACGTCTATTATTTGATTTTTACCCACTCAACGTGTTTCAACGTCATTAATTATCTTTATTTCCAAGAAGGCACTTGCGCGCGCACACGTACGTGCGCGTATTCTCATTTTATTATTCAAATTCTCACGCATATAATAAAAGATTTAAAAAATTGAGCATTACTGTATTATCACTATAATTACAAAAAGGATAATTTACATTAGCATAATTAACAAAGTTAGATAAAGATTAACGAATCGAGATACTTCTTATCTAGGAGTTTTATTCCTATATGAATCGTGCAAATGGAAGTAATACTTATTAATAGTGCTAGAGGAAAAATTAATGGGACCCACTGAGAACATGGGATTCTTCATTCTTATAACTAACAGTTACAATTAGTGTGCTAAAACTGCTCCACTGGACTGATCTTATGATTATTCCGGTCATCTATTATTCAACTTTAAACGATTTTAAGATTTTCTTTATTTTCCTATTTTAATGTAATATCTCTTTTTAAATGAATATAATTAATAATTTAGTATTGCCTCCGACTTTTTATATAGGAATAAATTTACAAATATTATCGAATAAGAAGTGTCTCAATTCTTATAGATATAATAAAATGGATTGCAGTCTGCCGAGAATCAATTGTTTAAAATGCAAAGAGGTGAAGACGAAATCTATCTCCCAATTTGCGATTTTCCTTCTAGTTCTGTGAAAGTGTTTCCCTGTTTCGTACATCTTTGTAAAAATCTCTAAAATCTTGTTTCATTTAATATTTATCGTATATAAATGTCGAACCACTGCACAGTCTCAACTTTCTTGAGAAGAAAAAAAAATCTTAAATTTTCCAAACTTCTGTCCCTTTCCAGTGTTTTTTGAACTTACTACCATCCCCTTGGTTAAATCAGTTGTAATTCAATGGAATTTTCTTACTGTTACAGCAACGAAAAATTTTCATTGGTATCGCTTCGCCATTTTCCTTTCTAACTTGCGCATTTTCTTTTCGTTCATCTCAGATTGCTCTTGTGGCTGAGCAAAGAACCACGGAGCCAAAATTTGTTTCCAGAACACCCAGCTTCCCCTCAATGGTACCTGTAGAATTTTCAAAATACGCAATAACATATATGCAGTCCTTTTGTGACATTGAATAAGAAAAGCAATGCAAATAATTTATTGAAGTACCTACCAAAAGCCACAATAACCAGAAGTAGTTCGAAATAAGAGATAGGATTTGCACTCCTGACGTTAATATGATTAAATCTTTGAAATGTCTGTAAACAAAATTATGATACTTTGTTCATTAAACAATAGGATCCAGATAACATTGGACATTCCAAGGATGTCCATTTTAATCAGTCAATAATAAATATATAATAGATCCAAAATTAGATATATTTCGTTCTATGGACGTACAAAGTTGTAATAAATATATATTTTATGAATCTGACCTAATTTCAAGATCTAATTTGGACATCCAATGGACGTTCCAATGTTTAGAAATGAATGTCCAATAGACATACTATGGATGTCCTAGTGGAAAAGTGGAGAAAGTAATCTGGAGAGAAAGTAATAGCGATGAGAAGTACTTTTATAGCAAAAACTCACTCTGCTATACCACCTTCCATGTTGAGATCAGCACCTGGATCCAGGAGCTGGCCGGATTCTGAATACGTGGCGCGAGCCATGTACGACATGAATTGATAGCTTCCTATATATATAATTGCAGAAAATGCCATTAAACTCTGTAACGATAACACACAGTTAAAGGGTTTCGTGGCTACAGAGCTGTGTCGGTATCCACAGGTTTGTTCGCGTCGCATGCTCCAACGGACTCGTTGGAAGTAAGTAGGAGCTATAATAGGGATGAGTTCCGAATTACGTACGAAGCGCATGATGTATCATTTGTTTCTGTTGTTTACCGAATAATAAAGGATAAAATGATACTTCGTGCGCTTCATGCGTAATTCGGAACGCACCCTAGGAGTATGTTGAAGCATGTTAGAGCATGCGACGTGAATAAATCTTATCAGACACGAGATTTAACTTACTATCGTCAGTGCGTTGAATTCACGCAACACCATCATTATGAAGTGCATTCCCATTGCGCCTAAGGCCATGTAGATGTAAAAACTCAGCGTAGAGACATTCTCTTCCTTTATTTGCTTTGCTCCTTTGGTCAATATCTTACCTTTTTTGGTCTGTACAGGGGTACGTTCAGGAATTACGTCCAGTTAATTCTAGGCTTTGATTTATGTTATGTATACTCAGAATTAGGAACGTTACTCATAAAAATAGGCGTTACTGTTTTTTTTGAACGTAACTTGATTATTATCGCTATTCGTCACTAATTTTAAAAAGTAACGCATTACCATTATCATTACTTAGAAAGTAACAATTCATGATCTTTTTCATTACTTTTGTGTAATGTTAAAATTAAGAAAGAGATATTTAAGGGAAATAGATAGAAGTACGCGTTACTTTGTAACGTCGATACTTTTTATCGTTACTTTGTTATAATAACAATTTGGTAATGACGTTGCGAATTTTTTATAACGATGATACGGTAACACTACAGTTGGAAAAGTCACTCATTACTAGGAATACCAACCGTATTCTTTTCAAAGTCGAAAAACAGCGTACTCTTACTTTTCACTTATTGTACTTTTTTTTTTAAAATGAGACAAAATTTAAAAAATTATTTAATATTTAAATTTATTATTTTACAAAAAAGTTTTGCTTGGCTTATACTAAGGCTGTGTTTGTTTTAGACAGTATGTAATAAGTATACAAATATTTATTTATATATTATATAGAAGTTTTGTTTATGTTATACATACCATACACAATACAGCACAGAATTTGCAGCAATATATCGCTGCAAAATCTCTGCAATATTGCTGCAACATGTAATGTTGCTGCAACTTTTGTGCAACTTTGTACTGTATGTAGAGGTTTTATTAGAGATTTGATTATATATATTTGTTGAAAAAATTTTAAATTGCAACTTATAAATTGCAAAATACGTGGAATACATGAATCAATTTTATTTTCTCAATTCTATTAACGTTAAAAAAATCTGGTTACTTAGTAAAATGTGAATAAACATATTTATATATTATAGTAAGTTTACGAAGACTGAATAAAGGTTGTCAATAAAAATTACATTCTAGAAATGTCATTTTATTGAATATATATACCGGCATTTAAAACAGAAAACCACCTCTTCTTCATTTTTTTTTCCCTTTTTTCTTTTTTTCAGAAAGTGTACTCTTTTTGCTAATCAATGTACTCTTTTCGTACGACCGAGAATTGGTAACTCTATTCATAACTGAAAAAAATAACTTTTTATTTGTAATTAGTTACTTTTATTTGTTACTTGTAACGGAAAAAGTAACTTGTCAATGCGTTACAAATTATTATATACTTATTACTTTTTCAGTAAATAACGCAATCGTGTAACTTTTTTTTTAGAGCAGAAACGTGAAAAATGAAAATTTTTATGAATATATGTATGTATGAATATATACACACATAGATACAAAAAAATTTCACTTTTTACGTTTCCGCTCTAGAGAAAAAGTTACACGATCGATATCCTGAGTTGAATTAAGATTGCAAGATAACATTGATGTAGCTATCTTGCTGTTAAACTGCTGGCAATACATATACACATTGTTGTCTGCATGTTATTACAATGTCGGTATATTCAAAATCGTTGAAGATAAATCTACGGCAAATTGTCAGCATCATAAGCAATCACAGATTTGCGAGATTTTGCTGAGACACGCTTTGCTATCTGGGTATTCAATAGTCAATCAACAGTATAATTGTTAATATAAAATGGTTACAATATTCAATGTCAATATAAAAAATATACAGTTATTACAATATTCAGTTAGTAGAACTACAAATTTTTTGATTTATTTATGAAAGAAATATATTTTAACTTTATGCGTTCAATTTTTTTGAAACATCTATTGACCCAGACATGTCCCAGCTATACATGCATTAACATTACAGTGTTTGTGGATCATCAAAGTAATACTGATTCTACAATGAATCAGTAGTCGGAAATCTTAAGTCTTAACCAGTTTTAATCTAAATAGGGGACTATGATTTTTCGCATCTATCTAATATTAATTGTACAGCGAGTCGTTTAACTCGATTAATGGAAAGGAATAAAGTTGAATTTGGTCAGTCTTAAGAAAATCGGTAGTCTTATTGTTGGTCATATAAATTGGTTGTTGGCCAACTTCACGCATTCACCGATAAGACTTAGGACTACCGATTACCGACTCATTGTAGAATCAACTTAATAGTTCCCATACGAAGAGGTCAAGCAAAACGTTAACCAATTGATATTTGTATAAAGTATCAATGTTATATATATATATATAAATATATGTATTTTTGCACTGTAATTGTGTAAAGACATCCATTTTCCACAAAAATACGGAATGACATGGTAAGAATAAACAGCATCCAGGTTATGTTGTATTATTGTACGAATCACTAATCGTACACAGTGCAAACAGCTTCAAAGCGATACCAGATACTCAGATGTGTATTTTGTCGCTTGATAACAATAGTAAACGCAACAGGATTCATAATACGAGTAGTCTAAACAATCGGAACGTTCCTTATGGAAACGTCGATTAATTCAGAACAAACATTCATTACGAAAAAAACAAAATATTAACTCACTATCATCTTATTTGATCTTCCTATAGAAAGAGTTGGTAATACTCAAGAATTCTGTCTTCCTCACCGACTTTAATGAAATTACGCTCATTCCATGCGTTTTTGCACGACAAATGAATTTGATAAAAAAGAACTGTCACTCTGCCTTGTGGACAAGATATTAATCGTTAAGCGGGGAGCACAGACTTTTGCATAACGCATAACATGTAATGCATAAGAAATTTAATCAATCAGAATTCTTTATTTCATGGAAAGGAAGGAAACGGAGGGCTTTGATTGGTACATTTTCTTATGCATTACGTGTTATGCGTTATGCATAAGAAAATGTACCAATCAAAGCCCTCCGTTTCCTTCCTTTCCATGAAATAAAGAATTCTGATTGATTGAATTTCTTATGCATTACATGTTATGCGTTATGCAAAAGTCTGTGCTCCCCGCTTTAAGCCAAGAGCACATAGAAAAACGTACGGCCGTAATGCGGGGTCTACAATAGAAGTCGTAGCGGTCGTAAGGTCTTAAATCTTAATAGAAAATTGACCAATCACAGTTGATTATTCTTCTCATATTCGACTGTGATTGGTCAATTTTCTATTAAGATTTAAGACCTTACGACCGCTACGACTTCTATTTATTGTAGACCCCCGCATAATGACCCGTCTACAATACACGTAGTAAGCTTGATTTAAAAAGTAAGAATAAGAAATTGACCAATCACAGTTGATTATTCTTCTCATATTCGACTGTGATTGGTCAATTTTCTATTAAGATTTAAGACCTTACGACCGCTACGACTTCTATTTATTGTAGACCCCCGCATAATGACCCGTCTACAATACACGTAGTAAGCTTGATTTAAAAAGTAAGAATAAGAAATTGACCAATCACAGGCTGCGGTCCACTTGACGCTACAAACGCTACGAAGCGTTTGAGCGACCAATCAGAACAAAGAATTTTACGAATTGACTAATCAAAGAATACTTCGAAGCGTTTGTAGCGTCAAGTGGACCGCAGCCCTAGATACTGCACTGATCCTGTTCTTGACGCGCATGCGCAAGAAAGGGAGCACCGATCGGAACACTGTTCAACGTGATGCGTATTGTTTTCAGACGCAAAGAGTTTTCAGATGTACCGGAAAAGTGCGCGTAAGCGCCCTGGCGATCAAATTAAGAAAGATTTATCTCAGAAAGAAGAATAAGAAATTTTGTGGAAACTCGTGACATGGATACGCACGGGAATAGCATTGCTGATCATGAAACGTAGCCTTTCTTGCTCTCTTATACTTTGGAACGACAGAAATTATGAATCCCGGCAATGTCGTTACATCTAAATTTCGTGCGACTTTTTACGAGCTCTTGTCGCTACGGCAATGATATTGCGCGCCGGCGATTGTATTATCGTCCTCGAGGGCGTCACTTTCATCCGCCGCCGATGACGCATTGCCGCGGTGAGTATCCTAATCAGTGGACCAATCACAATCTTGCTTCGACTGCGCTCTTCTGCAAACCTCGTGCGCAGATCCGCGAACTGCAAACAATGTGGCCTATCAATGAAGAAAAGGAGGAAGAAGGGCAAAAGAACGGTTTTCTCGTAGACGCGCAAGAGATGATACTCGTATTAGCGAGGATCGCGATTGTAAGCACGGTTATTACCATTCTGCTTGTTGCGTACTTGATTACGCGCTTAACCCATGCGAGTTTGTTTCCCATCATTCTACGAAAAGGTAAGCAAAATGTTAGCAGTAACAGTTTACTTGTTTACTAATAGTTTCGAACACGATGTTAGAAAATTAAGGTCTGTTTTCAGTGGCTGAATTAGTGTACATTTTTGGGACTTAAATACCTTGTCCACAACCTTGTTTTGAAGCCGACATTCATAGGCTGCGTTCGGAAATATCACCCGGGTGCCCCCGTGTATCATCTTATCCTTATTTAACATTGGGTGAACAACAAGGATAAAACGATGCATTGGGACACTTGGGTGATGTTTTCAAACGCAGCTCTTGTCAGAATCTCTTGGGCGGAATTCATAGACGATGCTCAAGATTCTAGATGGCCTTCAGCTAGTGCATGAACCAATCAGAGAGCCGTATTAGCATCTTAAGACATTGCTTGAGATTGAGACCGGATTATGGATTCCGGCCCTTGTATTCAAGTTCGTTTTAAGTACAGTCTTAAGTATTAGTGTCTTAAGATATTACTTAAGACAGTCTTGAAATAAAAACTTATTATAAATACAGCTCTAAGAAATCGTAACTCTGGTGGAAAAATGTTGCCTGAATTATTCCACATTTTGGATCACTTTTCAACAAAATTTCAGTATTTCAAAAAAATTTTAGTTTATTTTGAGCGATTTTTAGCTGAAAAATTCATTTTCGACAAAATTTCTGAAAATTTCAGAGAAATTTCGATTGGATTTCAGTGATTTTTCAGTATGTTAGCTGAAAAATTCACTTTCAGTAAAATTTTAGTAAATTTTCAGCAATTTCGCTGAAATGTTCCAAAACATAGAATAATTTCAGCGAAACTCATCAGGGAAGCTGTAAACTGTAAGTTATAATCCAGTAAACACAATGTTACATGTAACGTACATGTAACATGGAATGTCAGCTCAACAAGATAACTGTAATATATAACACAGTGTGTTATATTATATTTTTTCCACAGGTATCGAGTTTCTCGGACCAATTTTCGTCAAGTTCGGTCAATGGGTCTCCACGCGATGGGATGTCTTTCCGCGGGATGTTTGCGACACGCTTTCTCAACTGCAACGAAATGTGACACCGCATTCGTGGCTGTATACAGAGCGCCTACTCGAAGCGACATATGGTCTTTCGTGGCGGAATTTATTTGTGAAGTTTGACGGCAAAGAACCAATTGGCTCAGGATGTTGTGCGCAGGTATGCAGCCCGAGATAGAGTGGACGCAAGTAGAAGACAGATTTACATAATATTGTATATACTTGCCACACACGAATTGGGTATACTGCAGTTGCGATGGGATGAATGTTATTTGCCCGACTTTTCATCGTCCCAAATTGATGTTTAGGTGTATAAAGCTTGGATCGATCAAAGTGCAACACGGGAGCCTCAGATATTGCATTTCGTGGATAGTAAGTTAAGAAATATTTTTATCACTTTCCTTGTGCACGTGTAACATCGCCGCGGTAGAAATCACAGGCGACTTCACGAAAAATCATTTTTGTTATTGTCTAGAATGATGAAGCATTTACATTTGATATTTGAGCCTGCCTGAATAGATTTACGTATAGCCGTGTATTAAATATACGTGCAAAGAAATCAGGTCGGTCGCAGATCTATAATGAACAACGCGATATTATTGAAATGCTCTTTCTAAAAATTTTTACATTTCGTATCATAATTTGGATCGTTTAATTGACCGTATAACTTCTATACAATTTTGTATTGTGCATATTACAAGAGCGGAAATAATCATTTCTCATATTTTAAATTTTATACTTTTGTTAGGACTATACTTCGTTATTTTGATATTGAAGCGAATTTATCTCGATTCACTTCACGAAAATAAATTTTTTTTTAATGAAATTAATTCAAGAAAACCTCAATTTGAAAAATTAAAATAATAAAAATAAGACTATATTCTACTTATTTTCAAATTTATTATTCAAAACACTTGTTTCAAATTTTTGTTGTGGATTCATTCTTTAAATAAATATTTCTACTGAATTTATTTTAATTTTTTCTCAACTCTGATTTTTTAAAATCAAATGTATAAAATCGCTCGTATTATGTAATTGGGCCGCCCATATATTATGTAAGCATAATTGAGGGAGGGGGAAATCAGACAAATTCTTACGAATGCTTACATGGGGGAGGAGGTCGCATATATACTTAAGTAAAACTTGAAATTTTTTTAATGCAACTATATCGTTCGTATAATAATATTGAAAGAATCGTGTAACCACCTTGAAAATTTTTTTAGTCTTGGACATCGAGCGTGTGTAAAAATCTTACGTAATTATAGGGGGGAGGGGTCTCCGAAATCCTTACGTTTGCTTCCATGGGAGAGGAGGGGTTTAAAAATGACCAAAAATTTGTTTACGCAATATACGGACGGCCCCAAAGCAATGTATTAAATCATAATTCATCTATTAAATAAATTACCCTAACATAAGAACATTTCAGAACCCACCGGGTCCTTCTTCACCTAAATTTACATTAATATCGCAAACTAATCAAGTGTGGTAACAGAAGTTGATCGACATTTGACAATTAAATTGAATTTGTAATAGTCAAGTGAATTCGCTGAGGACGAGTGTTATAGATCTGCAGTTCTTATTGTGTGTGGTTTTACATACGAATTATCTGACGATTTTCAGTCGGCATATCTTCATTTCTTATTCTATGAATTATCCTGCATTCTTGAACGGTTAGTCGTTAAATTTTTCGCTGCTAAGCAAATATCCAATGACTATTCGTAGTCAATTTTTAAAAGAGGTGTCATATTTTAATCGAAGACTTGGTATTGTACGTATTAACATTGTCAGTATATAATTTCAAAAATCCTTTATCTTTAAATTAAATTTTATTCACAAAATATATTTTATAAAATGTTATTTATTGTTCGAACAAATGTATTTGAAATAAAATTTTATCTTCATTTCTTTTTCATAGTATTATGTTTGAGTTTACCCTGATAGGGGTATTTTTAACGTCGGTGCAATCGGTGCGATGCACCAACGGGCCTCGAGATCCGCGGGCCCTCGCAAGTCTCGGGATCCGCGGGCTCCCGCAGGTCCCGGTGCATGGTTGACATTTATGAATTTTTTTTAAATATAGAATTATAAGAAAAAATACATTTTAAATGTGGCACTCAAATATTTATTTATAATAAACGAATTTTCCTTATATTTGTTTAGCTTTAAGCGAACATTTTTATATGAAAATACTCGCAATACTTCGGAATCGAAAACTAGGAAAAAAAGAGAGCAACAAAATGTAATGGTCAACTAGAGTGCGTTCCACTTAAGGTTCGCATCGCTCCTGTACATCTGACATTTGATAACATGGATGAAATGATGCTCTCAAGGATTTATGGACACTTCATTTTCTACCATTTCATTGTCGACCATTTCATAGTCGACACTTGTTCGTAGTCGAAAAGATTTGCTGTATAGAAATTACCTTGAATCAATAGTAATGCCCGGGTCCTTTCCACTTCGTTCTTATACCGACGTTTTAACAACTTTAAAAACGCTATTTTCCCATTGTCTTTAATTTCACTTTCTTTTTTTGATCATTTATAAAATGTTTCAATTTCAGATAAAGCTCTCAATGGAAGCGACAAATTAACATCTGCCAGTCCGTGTACCAGGAAATTGCAAACCGTAGCGGTAAAAGTGTTGCATCCTGGAATCAAAGGCCAAGTCAAGTACTCTTTTTAAGATATTGCGCAAATAATTTTTAGCAGTATTTTCTGACAAAGTTCAATTGCCGATAAAACGCTTTCTGTTTTCTTTTTGACAAATAATATAATTATGTAAATTTCAGGTGAAACAATGCATTCAGGCGAACGTTTATTTTGCATCTGTTGGAAGTTTTCTTTATTGTGTGAGGTTGGATTGTATCTTTAGATAGATTAAAGAAATAGTTCTATCTCAGCAAAAAAAACTTTTAACCGCAGTCGCAAAATATTTTGCTGAATGCGACAAATCACAAGGACATCAAAATGATGTCAAAATGAGTAGAAAATTATTATAATACTCAATTGTTTATCATAATTTCATCATTTCTTTGTCATTTTGACGTAATCGTGATTTATTTTTCGACATACATAGTTAAAAAGTCTCCTAAAAATCACTGTCATGTCAATAATTCGTCACGAAATCATCATTAAAAATGTATCGAATGACATTATGATTTTTCCTAAAATGACTTCTTCTTGATGCCATTTTTTTGATCTTATTATGACTTGGTGTTCTACCTGGGAAGGAGAGACTCACATATGTATTTCACTGATTTTGATCAGCTTTTGCTAAACGACTTCAGCATCCCCTTAAAAAAATGTATAATGTTATTAATTCATAAGAGATCTCTTTCTATTGTTTCCAATTGCCAAATATTTGGGAAATATCAATGGCTTGGACATTTTCATCAAACATGAATTCAATTAGCCGAAAAATTTGCTATGAAATGTTGTCATGGCACTAATGAGGTCCTATATTATATATATTCGTTTCTTTATTATATATATTCTGTATTGTATATATTCGCAGAAGGGACATTGCAATAATGCGTGGTTTTTGCAAGTGCGCCACGTACTTCATTCCGAAATTGCATTGGCTCAGTCTTATAGATTGCGTCGACGAATTCGCACGCATAATGGAAAATCAAGTAATTTATTCATACGACTATATCATATCCTTACATATTTATACTAGATAATCTGAGAGAAATATATAGCCTTAATATATTATGTATTAAATATAAAGGTTGTTATACTTACACTGAAAGAAAAAAATGGTTGCAAGTACTATAATTTAACTATAATTTATAGTTATTTTGGGATTAACTATAAATTTATAATTGTTTTAACTATACACATTATAGTTGCTTCAACATTGAAATATGTGATTATTACAACTATGATAGGCATTAAGTTTTTCTTCACCATATCTCTTAGTTATTATTACCATATAAATAGTTAGCGAATATTAAAAAAATGGTTATATTCACTATAATGACGATTGCATTTATTACATAATGGCTATTTTTATTTACCATTCGTTTCTTTACATTTTACTATATTAATAATTCTGATTATTTATAATATTTCCATATTTGAGAGAACTATGCTATAAGATTATTATTACTAATCTATATGTTGTAATACAAGTCACTAATGACTGTAATAATCAGATAAAAAATGATCAAAAGGAACATATTTCTACTAGAGGCAGAAAGTACGTGAAAATGTATTTGAAAAGAAGTTTTAAAAAGAAATTCTGAAATACAGATGCTCCAATTTGAATATATCTCAGATGTAGGCTCAAATATAGGTTACATAAGGATACATAAAATGTATCTCCATGCATGTATCTAGATACATGTAGATACTACTTAATACTAGTTGAAGCCGGCATAATTCTTATGAGTTCGCGAGACGAAATCAATAAGAAATAATCGCTTTATTCGTGACAAGAACAAGGAATAATCCAAGCAACAATTCGTTCCTATTGTGCTAGGTTCAACCTCCGAGTGGCCTGTAGTTTAAAAACAGTGAGCGAAAATGCGATGGCACGCATTTAATTACATTGATTTTTGTAAAGGTTGACATGCGACTGGAAGCTTCCAATCTTGTGAGATTTTCAGCGAATTTCTCGAAGAGACGTGACATTGTGTTCCCGTATCCTTACACACATCTGACTCGTCGCAGGATACTCGTTGAGAGTTTCCACGAGGGTTCACCGATATCAGATTATTTCGAATACGACGACGCTATTTTACAGCGGAGACTCGCCAGGATAGGAATCGCGATGGTTCTTCAAATGGTTAATATAACTCGAACGATTTCCAATTAAAGGGCTTATATAATAGGGCTTATATAATTATGTAAATTATTAAGTATATCATGTGAAACATTTAACAAAACCCATTGAAATATATGAAGATCATTTTGTTCGAAAATATGAGAATTATCCTTCCCTTCTTACCAAAAATGCGAAATGTTTGGTTACGTTGTTCACTTGAAAAAATTATTTTCATAAAAAAATAGAGCGGTTTGTATCAAGCTCTTCAATTATTTATTGTTGTCAATGTTAATACATCTGCCAAAACGCATTAAAAAAAACAAATTAAAATTTTCTGATTTCGAGAAAATTAATGTTGTATTTATTCGAACGAGATCTAATTGTAAAACTTTAAAAGATTGGCCCGTTTTTCATAGCCCTTTATTATTGTACAACTTTTGATTAAGAATAATATGTAAACAATCGTTTGATTGTAGATATTTAAGGATAACTTCATCCATTGTGACTTGCATCCAGGCAACATTCTAGTTGAGGAAACGGTCGTCCCGAAGGCGAGTTTGTTCAACACTTTTTGGCGGGTTATTACCCCCGATTATGCGGAGCACGACTCACGCCTGATCATATTGGACTGTGGCCTTGTAGTATCTCTGAATGAACGCTGCCGACAAAATCTTCGAGATGTTTTTTACTCGGTGCTAATGAGAAACGTAAGTCCGGGAAATAACGTCCGCTTTCTATTGACATACGCTCTTTACTTTTTTAACGAGGAACTTAAGCTGGATAAACACGTTTATTCTTTCTTCTCTCTATTTTTCTTTCCTTACCGAAGTATGCTTTTCTCCAGTATTTAATGAAGAAAATGAACGGAGACAAAACATCAATTTTTATCGAAACACATCTTTTCAGATATCTCTAGAGCAAAGAGGTTACCCTAATAAAATACACAGTAAAATATTTACAATAAAAGCAATCGGCTATATGAACGTAATTTTTTTTAGAGAGACTATTTAATTTAAACTTAATTGCAATCGCATTCTTTGACACACTTTTTTTAAATTTCCACTCATTATATATACACTTTTTGTTTACTTACATTTTACATACAATCAATCTTCTGTTTTTTTACCGTGTGTTTTACATTTCTTAAGGATGAACGATTGACGATTTACGTGCAAAATTTAACATAGGGCGAAATGGCGGCACAGTATATCCTGGAGCACAGTTCGTACATGACCCCCGATCCAGATGGCTTCAAATGTTCAATTAGAAATATTGTCAAGTCTCATTTTAGCAATCCATTTAACGTTAGTAACAGGTATTTTCTTTGAAATCCAAGAGATCGCTGAAACGGCGTATTGTTTTTTGCGATCTCTATTTATAGGATAGTTGTTCGATTGTAAGAGAATACTTCTTAATTTTTTTAACTTTGACCATATTTTTTTACATCGCTTTTCAGAATCAATCTTCCCTTTTTTGTTTTTAATACCGTGCGCGTAAACATTGTCCGAGATACCATCGGCATTTAGAAAAAGAAGAAACCTAAAATCGTCCTACTTTACTATCAATTACATAGTTTAAGGGAATCCTAGTAGTCGTTCCACTTTACATAAACTCTATTCGGCATTAATTATATTTTTCAAATTAGATTTACGGATTAAAAAATTTTGATTTTTAGAATTAAAGTACACACAAAAAACATCCGAAACACTGAATTTCACGAAAAAGTAAAAAAAATTAAAAGATTCACTTACTTTTGGCTTAGCTGTAACTTGAGATTAATATTTACTTGTTATAAGAGTTTTATAGTTTATATATTGAAAATAAACATAATCATTACTTATAGGAGCGGAATCGAAACGTACGAAATGATTTACTCAAAGGAATGAAATATTTATTTACGAGAATACATATAATTTATTACCGCGAAATAAATATTTACTTGTATCGAAGAAATTTGTTTTAACAAAATGCATTTTCTTTTTTTTTTGTTTTTCTCTTCCCAACTCCCACGTTTTCCACTTCTTCTCACACGAGATATTATATTATATTCAGTGATTTTATTTTTACTTGATTTAGCAGTTAAATCTTTTAATAATACTTGCGCGATTTAACTAATACTTTTTATTAATGTCAAGTAATTGAACATGAGGAGGTATGAAAACGGGAGTAGTTCGCGGCTTTGTCAAAATTTGATAATGAGTATCTATTGATTTCTCCATTCAAGACGTTTGAAAGGAAGATTGTGGTCTCCCGATCTGAATTTTAAGACTTTCGTCTATCCACGTGCAATATTTTCATTTTCTTTTGAGAGACAGTTAAATAAGAAAAGTATGGAATCTCTGTTCAATAATTATCATAGTTAAAAATTGTATTACTTTCTATACTTTAGTAAATGAACTTTGTTTGATTCCCGTAACTTTTTTTGGTGTTTGTGACAAAGACCAGTGAAAAAAAAGAGTCGTAGAGTCTCTCGGACGTAACAGTATTGTTAGTATTATCTATTTATTTTTATTGGTATCTATGATATAATTTATACCTTATACATGTGTATTATGATTTCCATATGCGTTTTAATTTTATTGCTAAATATGAATTAGATATTAATATATTATTATACAATATTAATTTTGATCATGTTTGTTTGTTTTCTTCTGTGCGCTGTCCCGGATATCTGCAGGTAAACATAAGTACCGTTGTGTCGGAATTATTCTCCGCGATGATCCATCACCGAGTCAAGCAAGACGGATCCTTCAGCAGCGTGATTATTAGTATGCTGGTGATAGAGGGTCTCGGCCGGTGCCTGGATCCTAAAGTCGATATTTTCACGGAAATTCTGCCCTACGTCCTCAGCAGCGTTATATATAACGAGTGAAAATCAGACTCTAAACAAAAGTCAATTATATATTCGAAATAATTACTGGAGTATTATTGTACTTGTACCTCATATAATAAACAATTTAAGTAAAAGATACAGGACTCGAAAAAAATTATTAATTTGGTAATCTGAGAGTTTATCTCATTGTCGGTTTTCTTTGTAAGATGTTCATATGATCTTTTTTTTTTTCGTTGAAGATGGGTCGAAGTTGAGCTAAAACGTACGAATTACGAATAAACGATCGAAATATTAAGTAATGCAAATTTAAATACATTTTATTGATTATTTATTTGCACACTACTTATTGCGTTGTATTCTTATCAGTCCTTTCACAATTTTTAATAAGTAATTTTAGTAGTAAACAATTGTCCATAATTATGGATTCGTTATATATTCTCTTTGATTTGCTATGCATTGACCTATTAAGGGGGAACTCTGATTTATAGGATCAAAAAAATCAATTTTTTTTTAATATATATATAATTCAATAGTACAATCTTCGACAGAATATGATCCTAAAATGTGTTACGTTCGGAGGACTCTACGATTCTTTTCTTTCGTGGAAGATTTGTCATGAACTATTTTTTTCGCGTAACTAGATAACAAATAATTTTAAAATAACAGCAAATCAAATACTGATAGTTATAATCAAAATAATTAAAATTCAATTTTTCTAGTGGACAAATTTAACTGATAGGGCTCTAGCCAAGTCACGGGGCCAGAAGGTCAATCGTTGTCAAATAAATCTCTCACGGAAAATCTTTGATCAGTATTTGATGCTGTTTGTGTGCATCCGGATCTAGATAAGACTAATCAGAATTTCCACACATCAACACCAATCGAATCCCTCTAACCAAAATTGACCATCAATCGAAAATTTACTTATATGTATAAACTCTGCACGTGAAAAATGCTTTAGGAATTTATAAAGATTTATATTAAATCAAAAATAAATGTTTTTTTACTTTACTCACAATAAACGACACTTTTTTTTTATAGTGCGTACTGGTTGAGAAGACATTTTTCCTAGAGTCCGCATCTTTACCTTTTTACTAAAATTAATCTCCTGTAAAACTGATTTGTTTGTATCAAATTAATAATAGGTTAGGTTATAAACCTATTATTTGTATAATAACCTATTATTTGTATCAAATTAATTTTACTGCTCAAACTCGGGTTCTTGTATTATACAGCATGAAAGAAAAAGTGCGTACTCTTGGCCATCTTATCCTAATCGTAAGTTTATAACAATGTCCCATGATTTTTCTATATCAAATAAATTATATTATCATATAATATGTTAATTTATTTGTCGGACACATATTCTATAATATACATTCATTTTTGTAACAGAAATATTGTATATATATATATATAATACATGTTACACATTTATTAATCGAGTATGTTTCATATACTTCATATAAATATATTCTCTAGGTTACTAAAAGGAAAACTCCCTTAATGATCATGACATTTCCTTTTCCTTGGTTATATGTGTAATGAGTGTCGCGCGCGATAAAGATAAAGAGATTTGATTATTTTCTTCTTATTCGAGCACGCATTGTTCGGTGTGGTAATGGCATATAACTATATAGAAGATAGTAGTCTTACTTATTTTGGTTTAATAACTATGAGACAGCATAGTAAGCGAGAATAACAATATTTTTGTTTAATCTTTCAGATCTATCTTACGATAACATTATCAACAATCTCGAACTGCCCGTTGAAATTGTTTTTACAATTTAGTATCAACGTTAATCTCCGTATTTAGCTGATTTTCATAACGCTAATGGTTTGTTAATCTTAACATAATTGTTAAACGTATCTAGATAGCCCTTCTCGATTTTAAATTCTCGGTGATGAATGCAATTCTTTTTTTTATTAATGAGAGTTATCCTTTGACCACAACTTTGATGTTTTTCGGTAAGTTTGTTGTAGAACCTTTGTTGACACTGGCGGCCGTAGGCTTCATAAAACTATGACCCTTTAAGCCGATTCGTGGCTGCATTAATTTGCTCTTCGTTGCGAATGTCTTATCACCGGAAGGCGGTCGACTTCCTAAGATTGATTGCTGACCTACGCTGCTTCCACTGTTGCTGCTACGAGAGGCGATCGGTCGGTTCCTTGTAACCTTTGGCATGCCAGGCACCATCTACCGATTAACAATAAAAATCGAAAATCTCGAATAAAACATTTAAATTTGCTTTGCAAGGGAAAGCGTAGAATTATGTCATTTTTTCCGTATATCAATTAATTCTTTGGGTATATTGAGCTGAATGAGCGGAATTGTACAGTGGTGGACAGAATGGTCGCAAAACTTTTTTTCGATGGATTTCGGAATGCAACCTACTTACTGAGCGATTGATCCTTACTTATAGACTTATACATATATTAGAATTATACATATGTTAGTAAAATAACCGCAGTGATCTATTTAAAAAAATTTGTTAAACAGTCTGTTTCCGTCGAGGAATAAATTTTACTAATGTGTTATTCGTTATGTAGTTTCTTAACTTTACCGAACTTAACAGTCGTATAGCTGCTCAAGAAGGAACATTCGCAACGTATGAATTGTGCAATTACCTTAGTTCCACCAAGCATACATGATTTCAATTCATTGTTAATTCGCTGAAGATGGCCTAAAATAAGACCGAAATGTTCATACGTATGTAATCAAAGAATGATGTAAGCAACAAGATTCATCTATGTTATTGATATATAATATGTGCTAATATTAACTGTGGTGTGCCTTCAGTTGCCTTTAACGTTCTATTATTATTATTATTATTTTAACAGTCAGTTACATTGACAGTCTATAAAAATATTTCTTCTATAATTTTATAACTTTCAAAAAATTTCTCAGATATTTTTATATAAATTGGAACACTTCAGAAGTGAAAGGGTCTACATCTTTTGTTCGGATTTATAGAGAATCGTTGTCACGTGTCTGAGAAATGATCGGCGATAAATATTGGCGAAATATTTGTACTGGTAACAGAGACTATTTCGAGTCAGTCAGCATCGAGCCTGCGAGGTTAACGAATCTAAATAAAGTGCTGTAAGAGTAGAGTTTTCCTGTGTGCTATTATTTTCTAACTCTGGTGGCAACTCCTTAATGCAGTGCTGGGATTTACTTGCACATTTTGGCCGATTTTCAGCGTTTCTTGCCCCTTACATCACCAATCCGCGCGCAGCCTAAATATTGATCGGCATTTTCCAAAAATAAGAAAAAAATAGCAAATAGCTGTGGGTAACTACAAACCTATATGAAACATCAATAATAAATTAGTTTCCCGTTGCCATATAGGTTATTTCTTCACACGATACAATAAATTCCAATGTATATACATCCAAACAAAAAGTAGTTTCTCTACATTTGAATAATGTACAACAATATAATGAGAACTTTAAATTATAATTTTGAAGAGAACTAGGAAAAGTGTGATTTGAGTACTATGAGATAACTTAGTCTTCATGCGATTATATAAGATACAGCAGAGCAAGAAATGTACATAATATATTATTTAATTTTTACTTAATGTACGTAATGCTTTATTTTGAATTAAGAATCTGTTTTATTAACATCGATCGTGTTCGGCCGTTGCTCCAGCACCTTTTTAAGATCTTGTGTTTTTTAGGATTTGAATATACAATACAAAATCCTGTTTTTAGAAAAATATTTAAATTATATCAACCTCGGATGCTTTTTGAACGCTCCTCACTGCTGGTCCGATGTTGCTGCTGCTGTTGTTGCTTCTACTGGCAGGTATCCTGCTGATGCCCATCTGACGAAGACTTGATCGTCTCTTATCGATTGCGTCCTTCGACGGCAACGGTCTGCTCAACGGACTGGTCTTCCTCAGATCATTAGTCAGCGCTCGGATAGCCGAAGTATAGTTCTGCAGATGAACGTGATTCGTGGCCAAATTCCGCACCGTATTCACAGACGTCGCGCTGTTCAGCGAGCTCCGCGAACTGCGCAGACTGCTTCTGGAACTGGAACGTTGCACTTCGCTTTTTGAAACTTTTGTATCGTTCAACGGTACCATATTCGAGGTTCTTTTCAGAGACTCGATTTTTCTCAAAGCAGAGGATTCGTGCTTCGAACTTGCGGTGCGTTTCGGTAAGAAGTTGGATTTCTCCAATGCGTTCCTCACGATTGTTTTTTCGTTGAACGCCTTACCGGAAGCTGGCATCAGCAATTTGTCGACGGATGATTTCCGGCCGTCTAGATCGTCGTCGTCCACCACTGCGATGACGCTACGTCGATGATTTTCGCTGCCGTAGCCGCCCAGTTCCGCTGATGAGCATCGTATCAAATCATGCGTGTCCGTCTCGTAATTTCCGGAAGACGTCTCTTGACTTAAGGTTTCCGACACGAGGCTTTGCGTCTCTTCAAAGCCTTCGTCATTTAATTCCTGATCTCTGCTCTTACCAGACGACGGCGATGTTGTCACACTTATATCAGGGATAAATCGGTTGCGGAACACAGAGTTTTGTCGAACCGCGGTCTGATCGCACGGATCGTCCGCAGTCTGGACATTCTCGAATTCTCTTGTGCTCCCAGTGGACTTCAGATCCGCACACTTCTCTTCTTTTACTATCTCAAGGACATCATCCTTTCGATCGTGTAACAAGTTTCCATTTTGCGAAAAATCATTGATGATTTCCTGATTTTGATTCACTTGACTGGGTGGATTGCTGGACAAACGAACCGCTTCCTTCACCTGGCTTGGATCGATCATGCTCCGATGACGTTCGCGGCTTGTCACCGCCCGCTCAGTAATCACTGTGATAGGCTCGCGTGATCGCGATTCCTGCATTACCGGACTCAACACGGTGTTTGTCACCGCTACCACGGGCAGTGGTTGACTGACCGGAAGTCGCGAATTTCTGTGACTCGTTGTTGACGTTGCTGTCGTCGACACTGAATGCGACAGACACTGAAGATCCTCGTCAGAACGCGTGATCTCCATTAGAGCGGTATCGCGTCGCTTCAATTTGTCTTGCCAAATACGCAGCATGGTGTCTGCGTCCTCGTGGAGGATCTCTTCATCTGCCCGAGCAAGGGTATTAGGTCGCTGCACCGTCGACTTCTCGTCGTAAATCAATTCAAGACTCGATCCATCTGATTTATCTTTGTTCCCCGTGAGATCTAAGGTCTTCCTGTACCTGCGAGTTCGTCGCGTCGCCGAATACCTATCGAAGTTACCTAAGAACCGAGATATATTACTTTATCAACTGAAATTAATTTATTTTAAATCTTACTTTTTCTGCTTTACTTATTTATTCTGAACTTTTAAAATTGCGAAATGTACGTATATTAAGGAGATTCCAAAGACATCTGATTAAATATTTTGTATATCACGTAATGGCCTTGAAAATGGTCAATTTTGTGTAAGCACGAGCACGTGCTTCTTCGTTCAAAATTTCCCCCCCCCCCTCTCTATCATTTCTTCTTTCCCTTTCATTAAAATAATTAAGTGTTTTCTTGCCATTATTACAGAAGATGAGCATCATTGACTTTCATGCAGTACAACAATTATCCTATTAACTTTGGAGTTTCTCGATTGTATCTAGAAACGTTTTGAAAACTACTGATTTTAAAGAACTCCACAAAAAGAAATCATTGATGATTGAATCGGGAAACAGTTGGGGCCATTCAATCAGGTTCTCCTTTCAACCCACTTTTGATTAGATAATTTTCGTCTAAATAATTGAGTATGTCACGATGGTAGTCTGCAGGACATCCATCCTATAGAAAATGAATGTTATATACATGTATCGAATTCCAATTAGCCATCCTCATCAACAGCATTTTCAACAACTTGGGTTATTAAAGGATCACATCTCGCAGGTTTTTTATTTAATTGGATTCAATTGGATTCATTTAGATTCAAATAGATTTGAAAAACTGCATTTTCTATTCAAAATTTCAAAATTGAGCGGTATTCAAGAATGCATAGAAAAAGCTAATGTCATTTTCGGGTTGAAAGACATAGAAATGTACTTCATGCAATTCTTATAAATGAATAGAAATGCATTTGGATTTTGAAAGATTCATTTTAACGTTTTCGAATGCGTGTTTCTGAAAATTTGAATCCATTTCTTTTACTGCATAATCTTCGTTATCGTAAAAAAAAGTAATATTTGTGCAAATAATACAAGAATTAAATCCTTATTCTCTATTTTACAGTGCTTATTTAAAAAGAGCAAAGGAGACAACTTTGTTTGACGCCATACGTGAGCGCTTACAGCGCATGAAAGACGATTTAAAAAATGTTTTATAGCGTTAAGCGCTTACATGTGAGCATGCAAAAGAAACGCATGCTATGTTATGTGTCGTGAACTATATCCTGAATGCACACTATCATTATAAGTTCGTTCTGAATATAGAGAGGCCTCTGTTTATATCTTTTGTTTGTTTCTGATTTGTGTTTACCGGTACCGAGATCCGTGCTGATGCCAATCCACTTCGATATTGCAGTCTTTGTTTCTCGACCCTGGAGGGAGCTGCTGCAACGTTCCCTCTTGCAGGGTTCCTTCTCCACGGGTTTTACATCTTTCGAAGGACTGAACAAGCGTCTAATTGCCGGTGGCGTCTCGATATTATCTGAATCGATATCAATCTTATCGTTGACTCTTTCCTTATCCGCGGATTTTCTACTGAGCTTGAAAAATCGCCGGGTTGTAGGAGCTTGCGTTCCTGTGTACGGCTGCCGAAGATAGATCGTCAATTCATCTTGGATATCTAAATTAATTATGTCACTAATATTGTTCTTCTTCCTGTCCTCTTCTCTGATCGCCTGTGAATGTAATGTGACAATCATTTAATTTTCTAATTTTTTGAAAGTTAGTAATACATATTGAAAAATGTTTGATTATTTTTTGGTCACATTTTGAAAAGTTATATTATCATCCTCTTGCTTATGAATTATTTTGTTCACACTAAATTAAAATTGATAAAAAAAATAAACTTAATGACAAGTTTGATTGATAAGTTAACAAGATAGGTAATAATAGTAACAAAAGTCACTTAGTTGTTGCAAACAAACAATTGGTCACAAATTAAAACTAGTTTATTCTAAACTTAAAAATCATATGTAATGAATGCTAGTTTTTTACGACGATACACCTTGCAAGAGAACGTTTTGACTTACTTAGTTCTCATCAGCCCATAAATAACAATATACATAATATAGTAGTATAAAATTAATACAATATATATTATGTTAAAATTAACAAAATAATAGAAATGTCAGAACTGAGTAAACAAACCACTAAAAAACAAACCACATGAAGCTGCACTGAAGATTGTACATATGTAGAAAAGCATTCTTCATGTCCGAATTCTGCAATACCTCATAACTGTTTCGTCGTCACAAGCGAGAAAATAGAGTTCAATGATAAAATTCAAAAGGATGGGTCAAAATTGTTGTGTATTGTCCAAGAACTTTCTCAGCTTCAACACATTGAAAATGACACTAAATTGAAGGACAAGAATATGAATTAATTATTGTAATAAAATTAAAGAAATAAAAATTAAAACTATAGTAGAAAGAGAGAGATGACGCGGAAAAAATTTTCCTGAAGGAGTAATGAGGAGAAGCATGTACGGACATGTTCATAGGCTACGTTTATACCGTGCATTTAGGGCGCGACCTATGCAATAGATGTCCTTGTTTATCCTGTATATTAAACGAAGACACCTATCGTATAGGTCGCGGACTAAGCGCACGGTGTAAACGTAGCCTTTCATGTCCGTTTACGGGTGCCGGCAGGATCGCGGTAGCAGCGATCGCGTGATATGGCGCGACCAATCAGGCGGGGCGGCTCTGAGCGAACCAATAGGAGAGAACGGGAAAGCGCGCGCAGCCGGGAAAAACGGGGAATCAGTCGTGCCTACGAAAGGCGGTGTCTCATAACGTCTCAGTGTCTCGTAACGGGAGGTACCGTGCCTACGAGAGGCGGTGGCTGCGGTCCACTTGACGCTACAAACGCTTCGAAGCGTTTGAACGACCAATCAGAACAAAGAATTTTACGAATTGACTAATCAAAGAATGCTTCGAAGCGTTTGTAGCGTCAAGTGGACCGCAGCCGGTGTCTCAGAAGTAACGGAAAGTCCCGTGCCTATGAAAGGCGGTGTCTCAGAAAGTAACGGAAAGTCCCGTGCCTTCTAAAGGCGGTGTCTCAGAAAGTAACGGAAAGTCCCGTGCCTTCGAAAGGCGGTGTCTCAGAATTGACATGATTGTATTTTGAAGGTGTCCTGTTCTGACATCTTCATTATTAGGCCTGTTCTTTTTGGCTGAACTTTTGCACCAGTTCATCTTTCTTCCTCTTTTTACCTCCTAGAGAGAAAAGAAAGAAAGATGAACTGGTGCAAAAGTTCAGCCAAAAAGAACAGGCCTATTGTGTGGTATAGCTACTTGTATCATTGTATCATTATTAATAGATGGATAAATAATGCAGTAATTTCTTTTACTTGTGGTCTAATCTTTTCTTGGTCTTTCAGATTTCTTACTCTCGCGAGAGCGCGAACAATATCGCAATCTTCACAACTAATGTTATATACAATGTTACATTAAGATTCTACATTAGTAATATCTTTTTGTATTTTATTGAACCTCTGTAATCGATTTAAATATCTGAAACCAAATGTAAAGAGATTTCCCTATTGAAAAAAATCACGTCACTAAGTTACATAATGAAATCGTGTAATTAAGACAACGTAACAATCACGAATTGTTCTAAATTAGTATGTGATTTTTTAAAATCATGTAACTTAGAAAATCACATAATATTAGAAATAATTTCATCCATCATGTGATTTTATAGTTTTCAAATTTTAAAGAATTGAATAATATAAATGGAAGAAAAAATCATATTATTATGTGACTTTCCAAATTACATAATTTAAAAAAATCACGTACTGATTTGGAACAATTCGTTACATGATTTACTTGTTAATTATATGACTTCATTATGTAATTTGTGACGTGATTTTTTTCGGCAATAGAGTTATTCACACAATTTGCAGCTGTTTTCAGATATCTTATGTATGTAGGGCATTACAAAATCTCTTATGATCGGAATTGTCATAGGTTAACATATGTTGTCGTTATTTTTACAATTGTGTTGATCCAATTTTTCGTCAGTTTTTTAATCTAAAATATTTTCTTAAAGTGTTTTCTTAAAAATCAGTTGTGTAAGGGGTATTTATGCATTCTTCATGAAGCAATTTAGTATATTGATTCAAAGTATTCGTCGTGAAAAACTAGTATTAATTACAGATGATTTTTATGTTTAGAACAAGTAGTTTTAATTTGCGATCAATTGTTTGTTTGCTCTAAAATGACCTTTTTTATTGTTTGCATAGCAAAATGGAGATAGATGTTTAAATTAAGATTGATAAATAGCAAGTAAAATTGATAAGTATAATAGATTCTATTCATATTTACCTGTAGAGTGCTCGGCACGAGTGTGTTTTCCATACTGGGTCTTGATCTATTTTTACAGGAATAACGTGGATCAGTCTCTTTCGTACTACTTGATAAGTTCAAGCTCGACTTTCGCCAGGGAGACTTATCCTGAGACGATATTTGAACTTCTGAAATAAAGATATTTGCTTATACTTATCAATCGTGTCAATTGTCATGAATTTCCTCATGAAAAATTTTCTTAGGCAATAAGTGAGTAATAAAAATAATGGAAGACAGCACAGGAATCAATGCGCAAATTGCAATGAAAATAGTTACTTATTCAGCGACATGAATATTAAGTCACAACATTTTGTTTAACATAACACGTATGTACATTTCGATTCTATTTGTAAATTTTTCATGAGCTGTACAACCAGTCACAGAAAGGTTGCAATACTTTTTCGATAGATTTCGGAATATAGCTTGCTCACCGAGCGATTGGTTCTTACTTATGGATTTAACCATTTATGTTCAACCGCTCTACGAGCAAAGCTGAGTTCCAAGATCCATCGAAAAAAAAGTGTTGCAACCTTTCTGTGACCAGCTGTATCCCCCTCCCCCCGCACCTCTTCCCCTCCTATGAGTAGCCGTACATCCCCTCTATAGGATATATAGCAAAAATGCAAGAATTTCGCAAAGTTCTTTTTTTAATACAAAAAATAAGTATTTCGGATTTCTAATATTTTTTTATTTATAGTAATAGACAATACAAAGTTTTTACTGGTATAATTTATTTATTGTATTTAAACATAGTAAATAATACTTAATAAAGTTTTTGTTAGGTGCGGCGTATATACCGGAGTTACCCTATAATTTTTCAGAATTTCTATATAAATTTTGAAATATTTTTTATAATTTCTATATAATTTTATAACCCTTTAACTTTCCTCCTACTTTTTAAACGAATTGAAGTTTACTCTGATTTACCAGGATTATCATTTTAATTCGATTACAATTTCCCAGACAGCACATAATATCATGCTAACATTTAATATTCATACTGAATGTACTGTGATTATACCAAATAAACCAGAAACGTTAATGTGACGTCTCAGTAAAATATTATTTCTTGTATATTGTCAAGATATATCAAATATAACAACTAAACTTCGATTCTGAATATACTGCTATCATATCGATTATACCCAAGACGTCTCTAAATTATTCTTGTGGTATATCTCGTGTACGTCTGTCATATATTTTCAGAACAAACTCACAACATAAAATGCAGAACCCACGCTGCCTGCTGCATTTAATTTTTATAAGCATTGCACTTATAATCCAGAAAAGATCTTCTTGGTTATCTTTTTTATAGTAATAGTTTATTATTATAGAAATTATTTTTTGAAATTATATTTTACATTCATATTTGTGGCACTAAAATTCGTAAATACAAGTGCCGGAACACGCGGCGATCATAGCGCCATCAAGGGTGCGTTCCAAAACTGAACTATATCAACTCCGAGTATCTTTTATCCTTGTTTAACATTCAGTGAACACAAGGATAAAATAATACTTGAGTTGACAAAAGTCGAGTTTTGAAACGCACCCTAGTGAATGATCCTTCTTTTTCCGCCTTTTCGGCCACAGGCGTGTGCAATGGTGTCATGGTGTGCAGGTATGTGAGCTACGAGGTTGAGTACGAGCATAATAAATCCAAGGTAATCCTCTATTTTTTATGCAGTTTCTTCCGATGAGTATTATAATATTTCAAGTCAAAATTTCAGTCAAATAAAAAATCCAAAAGTTCACGGATGGCACACTTGGGTATGCCCCATATATACATGTATATATGTGTGTATGTACATGCATACATGATATACTAGAGACATCACTATGACAACGCAGATACTGTAGAGACGTGCTGGAGAAATAGTGAAGACATACTCATACATCTCAGAATAACTACGGTATATCACTAGAAACTCCCTGCGAAAGTCTACGGGAGAAATCGCGGACATAGTAGATTCTGAAGAAGTGTACGCGTCTCGAATATCTTGACGACATATTCAACATACGTTTGCTATATCGTTCTAATGTTGTCAGAACGTAGATGGCTGTCTGGGTATTGTATTATATCAATAATGACATTATAGAATTACAATAAATGTTTAATTTGCGGTTACCTTCAATTGCTTCCATTGTGCGCATCACGTCTGTTTTTTCGACGGATGGTCGCCAGTCGTACACTTTGGAAGAACTTTTTTCTTCGAGCATTATTTGATCTTCCCCTGAGGTGTTCATTGGAAAGCTCTTGCCTTCGCTCTCTGTAATCGCATACGTCGAACATACGTTGAAAATCTTGGCATTAAAAAAGTTATTTCGATATTTACGAAAAATAAGCTTGCTCACCCGAGTCTTCAAAGGATCGTCTGTTCGCTTGATGCAATTGTTTCGCTCTTCTCTGAAGTTGTTCACCCGCACGATCCTCCTTCTCATTCTCCGATAGCCACTCCTCGATTTTTTGTCGCCAGGCTTTCCTGATTTCCATAAAAGATAAATTAATTGAACTTTACGAAGAGTTTCTTTTCTATTGAATGTTTATTTTTTCGGTAATTATCCAGAAGACACTCTTCACCTTCAATTTCAATGAAATTATGCTCATTCGATGCATTGATTCGATGATTGCATGAAATGAAAGAATCTGGCATTAAAATATTGTTCTCAGTCCCTCGAAGCGAGATATTAGAATAGAATTTATTACACTTCAGCATTTACATAGCCAAGAAGGGGACTTACAATTGGTTTACAATAAATTTTTACCTCATTCATCCTTGCATATACGCGCGCTTTTATTTAATTATTTTACTATTTAACTATTTACTTTTACTTTCTATCTCTATCTTTATTTTTAGCATTGCCGTCGAAGCGAGATATTAATCGATCGTTAAAGTTTCTTTTTTGAGTCGTTAAAGTTACCTAACTATTGTTAAGTTAGGAAATCTGTCACATCGATGCCATAAAAGAGATTACATAAATTTGTTTTATAAACACATATTGGTATGTGGTATGGTTAGTAAGTAAAAGATGGAATCTTTGCACTCTACTTTGGTAAATCTAGAGCTTTAAGCGCCCCGCGCCGCGCACTCTGCGAACCATAGAGTCCCTAGAAGTAGAGAGTCTGGACATTCAGCGGAAGTGATCTCAAAATGACGACGAATATGTGTGTATACTCTAGGCTGTGCTCGCTTTGGCGATTACAACGCTTTAAGCGTTGTTTCATTCTTGTTGTTTATTAAATATTAAACAAGGACAATTGATGCTTACAAGCGCTGTAAGCGACAAAGCGACCGCAGCCATAGTGCGTGCGTGCGTGCGCGCGCGCGTGCGTGCGTATTTCGGTTGGCTGCTGCGTCATGTAACATAGTTTTTAGTAACATAACATTCTGACTGTGTTCCACTTAACGCTCGCGAACATCATTTGTCCTTGTTTAACATTTGATAAACGACAAGGATGAAATGATTCCACGAGCGTTGTGAGCGTTAAGTGGAACGCAGTTTCTGTTATATTACTTGTTATTTCCAGGTTATATTGTAGCTACTCCGTGTTTGCTGGGTTAGTCCACTCTACCTGCGCACGAAATAATCTGTTGGCAGTAATCATTACGAATAGTAATACCCCCAGTAATAACCTCAGCGATGTAATCCGCCTACCGTGTGATCCGCCAGTAGTAATTATTACACGAGCAGTAATACCCTCAATAATAATCACTCGACGGTCTGTCTTTTCAATAAAGGTACCATTTTTTCTTTTACTCTTCCATAGATTTCCCCTTTATTACGAATACGTGATTATTCAGATATAAAAGTGCAATTCAAAGAATGTTGAATTGATACAAATTATACCGTCGCCAACTTACCCGGTTGGCTTCGCTTCCTCTTCTTGCAAGAATGGTTTACTTTCCGCGAGAGGAGCCGGTGAGCTCGGTCGTTCTCGATCTCCTGAAAAATCGGCGTTTAGCAGATCCCCTCTTCGCGATTGTCCTCGAGCTCTCCGCGCCCACGATCGATCTTTAATATTTTTCAAAGGAAATTTAGTTTCGTTTTACAATAACAGTTGTAGCGTTGACATATTAAACATTATATATTAAATACCTAAACTCCCCCATGATTTTCTCTCTCGCGTATTGTCCTGTCCAGATGTTCGTAAGAAATCCATCAGATTTCCGTCATCATCCTCGCAGGGTATTCTACTTCTGCGTCGACGAAGCGTGCCATTAGGCGTGATATCTGTCAAATAAAATATTATAATATATCGCGATTACAATTTTATTATTAGTTGCAAACCACACAATAATAGGATAAATATTGATAATGATTAACAATAGAGGACTCAGCTTCGATGGTCTTGATCCTTACATATATGTATATTATTAACCTTTAGACTGCCGAGTCATTTTTGTGACTCTTGCGTGTGGGTTAAAATACCACATTTGACAAAAAGTAAGTTTAAGAACTAAACAAAAAAGAAAAGTCAAAAAGAAGCTATAAATTTTTTACGTCTATGTTGTTAGCTCTGGGTAATGCTAAATAAAGGAAAGTTCTCTGCATGAGTCTATACGTTTATACTCATTTATGTTGTCAATATTACGTTAAGGGTTTAAGATTTCCTAAATCTATGCTCAAAATTGGAATCAGCGACACCAAAAATCCCAAATACACTATTTTGAGAAAATAAACATTTTTCATATTTGAAAAATGTTGCCGTGAAAGCCACTTTTGTGGCTTTGCAAAAATCTCGAAATCATGTGTATGTTACTTTTATTTTTGAGAAAATTTTTGAGAAAAAAGAACCACTATTTTAATGAAAAAATGCCGGCAGTCTAAAGATTAAAGACACTCTCCTAAATACCATTCCAAAGATATTAGTCGCTTGTTCTCCATTAAAATGTTATTAACAAAAAAGTTGACAATATAAATGTTTTTAATATCTTATACAATATAATTGTTTTTAATATCTTATAGGACTGTACATGTGATAAAACAAACTATAGAAATCAATGCCTTAAACGATCTATAGCTGGATCTTAAATGCTTGTATGATTCTGTGTGAAATATACTACGTATGTAGTCCTTTGAAACGCGCGCCGAAATAATTTTTTGGTCTTGAAATGCTACTCTACTAAACTACCGCAGTAATATCACTATAGCATGCAATTTAACAATTTAATGCTTTTTCGCATCTTAGAACGGTCTAAATAATGTTGACATTATTTAGTAATGGTGACATATTAAAATCTGTAAATAATTAATTCTTATTCGAAAAATATTACCTTGGCCGTGAGTCGAACCCGGATCTCTTGCATTCCGTGCGAGCGTTCTAAGCCTTTAGACTACCGAGGTCTCGAGCGAGATAATCTCGCTTTGACTAAAACAAATTCGATGAAAAATGTCAAACCAATTGTAGGTTGCTATCACATGGCCAGATTCAATGACTATTCATAATTCAATGATCTTTAGACATTAGTATCTTCTAAAATATTGCGAAAATTGCAAAATGGTAAAAGACCTTTCGAATCAGTTTAGTCCGCTCTACCTGCTCACGAGAGGCGATTTTGTAGGTCAGGGACATCCTGTATGAAGGAAGTCCTTCAGAGGAACAGCTCAGTATTAGTGTGCTCCTCGTCCTGATGAAGTGAACCGCAAGAAACGTTGATATTAGCAATGGATCACGATACGGCGATAACCCTTTAGCTCCTTTGTTAGTAACTTTGTAGTAAAACAATGGGCGACGGCTAAAAACTTTTAGAATGTTATTCAGGAGAGTGTCCTTGTCAACATATGTCAAGGTCATTGGACCTAGAATTCCCTTTCCCATTATCAACATTTACCGAAAAGGTAACATTTTGGACTGTTCAAGAGATGTTTAATTTAACAGCTTGTTTCAACACGCAAGTTGCATACCTGGAGAGTATGTGTCTTCTTTGATAGACTGATGATCAGAACCGCCGGGGCACGAGCCTAAACGCCGTCGAATGTTCGGTGATCCAATGACGAAGATGTCCTCATCTGAGACGTCAACCGCCATAATACCGCCATTTCTTCTTATCTACAAACATTGTTGAAAACTTTTACCCTGATTTTCTTATATCGGTCAATTTTAAGATAAAAAATACATTACATATATTACCACAAAGAGTATAATTTATAAAGCTCATTGAAACATTCAATTATCTCACACAGTATGTTTTTATTATATTAAACAGATGTAGTAATGAAAGCGAACTGAGTTTTCATAGAACCTTATATGCGGTTCAATACGGAATTATCTGTATATTAATCAAAGGAGGGTGTTATATAAAAAAGGGTCGAATTTAGTCTCCCCAATATACATTTGAATAGACCTTAAAAAATCATTGTTTGGGTCTTCAGAGAATAGAAGATAACAATAATTTGTCCGGAAAGTGATGTAAACATTGCTAGAATTGCTTAAATATAGTAAAAAGTGACATTATTCACGTATACGTTTAATAAATGAAAAATGATGATTTTAGCCAGAAACATATAAGTACATTCTACAAATAAAGCTCGCGGACTACTTTAGCACTATTCAGGATCCACTACGTGGGGATACAATCCGCTTAGCATTCTTTAACAGAGATCAGGACTCCACAATTTGTCACTCCTGTGGTATTTAGCGACATTCCAAACCTTCTCCTCCATACGTGCATGTGCACGCGCGTGCGTGTGCACATGTGTGTGTGCAGTGTATATGGCATGGGTAAAAAGATTCCTAAAAAGGTAATAAAATAATAATTTTTCCTTTATTAACCATATATGTAAATAATATCATTTTTTACTATATTTAAACAATTCTAGCGATGTTCCCACCATTTTTCAGACAAACGATTGTCATTTTCTATTTTTTGAGGACCCAAGCAATGATTTTCCCAGGTCTGTTCAGGTGCATCTTGGGAGCGAAAATCGACACTTTTTTAACATACTCCTTTTATAATTCATAAAGGACACTAATTTTTATGTCCCGAAATATTTATTCCGACTTTATTTATAGTGTCATTATTTTTTTCAAGTATGTTAGATTACAAGTAAGTGCAGCTAAGTAAATGGTAAATAAATAGCAGACTTTACCTTGGCCTCGCTGCGGCTATAATTTCTTTGAGATAAACCGGTGTGGAGATCGAAAAGCCCATGATCCATCAAGTTAGATTCAGATTCCGAGACTGGCTCCGCTTGATTGTTCACTGCGTATTTAACGAATACAAATCTTAAGGCAACTACAAATTTGTGTACCATATCACTGTTACGTATCAATTTAATAATATGATAGACAATGTAACATAATGATATTATTATATGGTGCAACAGTTTGACATTGAAATTTGAAATTGTACGAGACAACGCAATTATTTTTTTCTTGTATAATTTCTCGGACTATATGTATCTCGGCCGTGTAACGTTATCTTCCCCCAACAATAAAAATCGGAAAATCATTACTTATACCCATATAGCATCGAAAAGTTGCAAAAATATTGCATAAATCTTGCATTGAAACATTGTAATATTACATGAATGTATCTGCAATGTTACTGCAAGCTTGCGGCAACGTTAAAATGTCCGCCCTCAGAAATATTACAATGCTTACATTGTAATATAAAAAATTATTTTAAATTGTACAACATATAAAGGCTTTTTAATTTATATATACATATATAAAATTGTATGTATTGACATCATTTTTGTAAATATATTAATTATCTCACTTTTGGAATTTTGTTCATATTAGATTATATACTTTTAAAGTTTATCTATTAAATTTAAAGCGTTCGTATATACAGGCCCATGTAAAGCGTTACAAACTATTATCTCTGAAAGTGTGTGTCAAATAACTAATATGTTTAGACAAAAGTTTTATTACTTTGAGGAGAGTATAAGATGGTACCATTTATTTGACTTTGGGTAGCGTTGTCAAAGTGAGAGCAAGGCTACTTTGAATTTTTTAAATGGAACCTCCTATTTTTTATTATACTAGAACATAACAAGCGCGCGCTTCGCGCGCGCCATTAAAATTTTCATATTATTATTAATAAAAAAAAAATAAGTTGTAAATTTTTATTTACTATTAATTTTCATTTTTTTTTACATCTTAAGATGGTTTGAATATAAACTAATCGACTATAAATATTCTATCTCGGTGTAAACAAGACTATATTATAACTCCAAAATGCAATAACTCTGTAGTCGCCTTTACACATCCAAAGGAGAAATGCACTCTCTTAAAGAAATTCAAGATTTATCTACTTTTAGATTTCGACGTATATAGCACTTACGGTTTATGAAAAAACGATCGATGCTTGAAAATTAAAATCGAAATGTAAAAACTGCACTAGTTTTTGTAAAAATATAAAGTAGCATCACTCTGATTTTTATACACACTTACGCAGTCGTTTTCTCGCCAGCAATTGCTCTTCGCGCTGTTTGCGACGCGCCAGGACCTGCTCCTCTTGGATACGCCGTCTTTCATTCTCCGTGACCGCCTGGTTGAACTTCTGGTAGAACTGATGAAATATCTTGAAGCACTCTTCAATCTTGAATGTGTTCATGTCCTCGCAGAAAAATTCCGCGAGCGATCGTCTCACTTCCTCGAGCTCCTCCATATCTCTCTTCAACTGCGCCATTTCTCGCTCGGCCATCTGTGAATTTCAAGCAAGAGATTCGTTCACTTACTGTACTTTCTAAAAAATGTTATCTCATTGTACATATCTGTGATATTAAACGTTATATTCGTTACTTGAAGAAACTGTGCCATCTGTTCCTGTATATCGTTTTCGGTCGAAGAGAACTTGATCTGACTCTTGATTTTTATTATCTTCGTATCCAAACTATTAAATTCGTTGGTCAGTTGTTCAATCGTCGTCCTTATAGAAAAAAATCTATTGTGAAAATATTTCTTTTACGATTATTATAATACAAATAGTAATCCTTACTTTGTCGCTGCTTCAAGGGCAGTTATATTCTTCGCAAAGCTTAGTAAATTCTTCCGCTTCCTCTCGGCTTGCTAAAATATATGTAATTTTAATTAAGAGAATACATGATTTCCTGAATTTTTAAACAGGATACAATATATGTGTTCTATTTTACTCAAATAAAACTCTTATAATTAAATAATCAATGTTTTACCAACGCTACATAGTGTATCAGATTCATTCCTGGCTTATTCGCACGAATTTCCGTTAACTTCTGCAAAGAGGAGAGCTTCACACCCGCCGCATTGCCAGCATAGCCGCCCTGTAAAAGCGATAAATGATTTCACTTACTCATATTAACACACTATCCAGAATTCAATCGTTCGATGACAAATACGTACTGAGTTGAGGAAGTTACCAGCGATCAGAACCATGTACAGCACCTCCTGCAGAAGCTTGTTCGTCATGAGATCCTCACCGGCAAGTATCATTGAGTTGATACTTAGCTCCAAATAGCTCATATTCGCGGCAAATTCTTCCTTCAGCAGCATACACTCGATGCGTAATTTATAACTAACATATCGATAATATCATTATTTCAATTTTAATAATAGAAAAAATGTTAATCTTTCTTTCTAAATATACACAATGAATTACTTTGGCACTTGGATAAGCCGCAGAAAGAACTTCTCAGCGTTGCCAAGCTTTGATTTGTCGCCGTCGAAGCTCTTGAGCATCTCAAGTTCGTCTACTTCCGGCAATATTTTCAACAGACCACGTAGCTTCTCTGCGCCGATATCATCGTGACCTCCTTCCTTGATAAGTTGGATTATGTTCTCGTTCGAACTGAATAAAAAATGAACATGTGCGGATAATAACACTAGTCAACAAATAAAAAAAGGATTGCAGAACATAGAAAATAACTTACAGTTCTGTGGCCAATATATGGCTAGGTCCACAACCTTACTTTAAGAGGCCATAAGCCGTAAGCCTTAAGAATTGACTGTTCAATCACAGTTGAATATGAAAAAAATAATCGACTGTGATTGGTCAATTTCTTACTGCTTACGGCTTACGCCCTCTTAAAGCAAGGTTGTGGACCTAGCCTTACAATGTTTTGAGTATCAGACACGAAAAAGAGAATCACCAGAGGAACATAAAATATAGATTTTATTATATATAATGTTACCGAAACCTCATTGACCAGTGTGAAATAATGAACTGTAATACTTTAGTGCTTCTATCAATTTTTAATAATCATTCTCTTATGCAGAACATTTGTTAATATTTTTGTCATCCTTAAGTTGCATTCAAAAATGCTATTAGTATTATTTGTGTCATTTTATCCTTATTTTATGTTTAATTAACGATAAAGGTAGAACGACACGAATAATTCTTTGATAACGTCTCCTCTTATCATACCTTCTAAATTGTTTCAGGAAAATGCTAACGTTCAAGCTCCTCTTTCCGTCGAGTAACGCGATCTAAATTAAAAAGAAAACAATTGAAAGTATAATATAAAATATGTATATAAGATTCGTTATTCTTTACTGCAAAGCAAAATAACATTAAAGAAGAGTAACCTCCGTTGGTTCACGACGACGTCGTTCGACATCGGTTCCGGTGCCGTACGAGATCGAATAATTCGCTGGTAGTACCATTGGTGGCGCTTGTTGACAGAATAAACCTTCCATCTCGGCCCAATCTGGATCTGACATTGTAGAATTTTGATAGTCGTTTGCGACGAGGGACCAAATGTTCCGTTTGCCAATCACCTACAATCAATGTTTGCTGTTATCTAAAAAAAATTATCTACATAGTTATTTAGATGAAGAAAATAAATTATTATAGCCTTGATATATAATCATTTTTGTTTATATATAAAATACATTATCTTCATCTTTAATTTAGATAAAAGAAATATTACATCTTTTTCAAATTGTCTTAATATGAAGCATGTATCTCCCAGTGTAAGATTTTAAAACATCTTTTTTATATTTGATATTCTCAGATCAGGATTCGTAATGCTGTCCAGGGTTCGTAATTCTGAGCATTGACTTCATGTGTGTCACTATATTACCTTCTTTTATCTATCATTTAAAAAAGGAAATACTTTCATCAATACTGAAATATTGTAAGAAATTTAAATACTTTTGTATTTAAAAGCTAAATCTAAAGAATTATGACATTCTCTCACTAATTATTAGTTATTGCGACAAATATTACTGCAGCCTCAGTAGCTAAAATGGGAGAACGCCTACATAGAATTCGAGATATCAGGATTCGAATCACGGTTGAATATTCTTCGCAATAAGTTATTCACAGTTTTGAAGATGCTTATTAGTAATAAATTATTAAAAAGTATCCTTCTATTGTATAAGATGCTCATTAGCATCAATATTATTAAATTATTTGTCAATTTAATAACATTGATGCTAATATATGATGTTACTACTCTAATTCTGTAATTTTAATTATATTATACCTATAGTTTAATACTTTTGTGATTAAAATTAAAGGAATAGTGCCTCTTTATTATTACATTTGCTATATGCACGTTACTGAGATTGTTTGCCACATTCTTTAGTTACAAGCATGATGCAAGTCTACTTGCATCGTGAGGCCTGCTCTTTTTGGCTGAACTTTTGCATCAGTTCATATTTCCTCCTTTTCTCTCCAGGAGGAAAGAAGAGGAAGAAAGATAAACTGGTGCAAAATTTCGGCCAAAAAGAATAGGCCTATGGTTAGGAGTATCCGGCATCTCGTTGCTAACGTGCGAGCGGCAAGACGGGGACAGTGGACATGAATCACGAAATCTGACCGAAAGTTGAAATTGTTGCAAGTAAATTCCAGCATTGGTCTAATATATCTGTGTAATATTTCTGTGATATTATATTGTAATATGTATTATTTCTGGTAATTGTGCAACATTACTGTGATATTACTGTCATATTACGTGCTATGTGGGTTATTTAAATCCTCGACAATTCTCTTCTTGGATACCTTATGATTGGGTATCTTGTTCCAGTTAATAGTCTTCATCTTCGTTTTAGGAGTAGGTATTTCTTGTTGCGGCAACAATCTGGCGTGATTACTGGGTAACTCGGGAGTAAGTGAACGTGTAACAGGAGACACGTGTAGGGGTGGCGGCATCATTGTCTCCATCGATGCATCAGACGTAGCGACATTGACGAAAAGCAACGGCGGAGGTGGCGGCGGCAGGACAAAACTGCTATCGCTCGGCAAAGTTGATGAACTTGGCGTCACCGGGATCGGAGGTGGCGGCGGTGGTGGTAAGGGTGCCGTTGAACTGTTGCTCGTTGACAGCGATGTTTTTCGCGACGTTCCGCACATCTGATCGGGACCGCGACAGTGACAGCATAGATTCATCTGTTCAAATTTCGCAATATCAACAAAAGAAAATAATGCCAAAATTCAGCAAATATCGTTAAATTATTAAATATACATATTTTTTTTTTATTTATTCTGCATTCGATTATACGAAGAGACAAATATATTTCATGCGACAAGAAGTATATTTTTACGAAGCATGAACTCGAAAAAATCCATACACAGAGAAATGCTCATATTTTTTCAAATGTATCTAGAATATTTATATTTGACACAAAGTTGGCTAACAGGTATGCATGAAAGATGGCGCGGTCGAATAGACCCTAGGGACACTAGGGGTGCGTTCCTTTATTTACTGCAAGTACTGCCAGTACTACCAACGGCGTTCCAAAATGGATTACAGTGTACTGCGAAAGCACTTGTACAGATCTATGACATCATGAATTTTGATGTCATTTCCTGTTGAAACTACTGCAGCCAGCGAGGTAAAGCAGTCGCAGTTCAAGATGGCTACTTACTTAGAGATAACCTTAATCGATAGTGAAACTAATGAATCATATAAAATAATTGTTAGTCCCGAGGATGCAAAAAGAGCTGAAAATGGCAAGGATTATCTTATTGTAGATTTCTGTATCGCTATCACTATCACTTGATTCATCCTCAGCTATAATTTCTACTAGTATAGTTGCAATAAATGCAATTATATAATATTTTCATTGAGTATTTCACTCATTGTTTACGAAAAACAAACAATGTTAATAATATACAGTGGTCAGTGGACGTAATGTACGTTAACTTGGTTAGTTGAACGAAGCGTACTGCGATAAGTTCCGATTTGTAAAGTTGCAACACCTCGATAGTTCTCGAAGTTAAAATGGAACGCTATTGGCAGTACATTTTTTGACGTCATAGCATCAGTACTTGCAGTAAATAAAGGAACGCACCCTAGACCTAGAGACACTAGACCCCACGTGACTTAATTGGAAAAATGACGCGTAGTGAAGATGTTCGTAAGTAAATCGTTTGCGTATATACATACGAATCTATACGAATATACTACCACACCAATATCTCACGCACCTATGATATACGCAGTCGCACGTTCGTGTCCATTTTCGTATAACAAATTCGTCGTGATAAAGCGTCTAAGTCTAATTCTAAGAACTCGACGTTATTTGTTTGTGCAAACTACGTGTTTGTGGATTATTATTTCGTAAGTACAAGTTGCAAAACTTTTGTATCAAGCAAATGTTACGACTTGACAGTTTGAGACGCCATGTTACACTAAGAAATGGTAAAAAATATATCAATTTCGAAATTTTTTGTCGTTCTCGGAATAAATTCCGCCTCACAGACACATATTAATGCGTATACTTTAATCCTGGAAAAGGATTTTCGAATCTCTAAAAGAGGGAAAAAGTAAATCCTTGCAAACCACGTAATTTTTGTTTTAGGAGAAATATTTTTTTCTACGCTTTGATCGTAATTCCACGAACTCAGTATTGTTCGTTCAAGTAATTTGAATCCCGCCTCACGCTTATTTTTAATCTACAAGCTGTAAAACTTTTATATCAAGCAAATGTTAACCTCAGGTGACAGTTGTACGTTTTGACAGAAAAAGTGAATTTTTTAATTTTTTTCCGATTTTCTCGTGAAATCATGTTTTTCGAGATTTCTTTTTATACGTTCTTTAATTCTGTAAAAAAATTTTGCAATCCGTGAAGCCAATTCAGAGATTTCTTTTAAAACGTAATCATGGTAAAACAGGACGACTTTAGCATTCCCTTAAACTGGATCTTAGGTGGTTAAATAATTAATTTAGTTTGAATTTATATAACTACATATATAATCCTTTAAATAGTTCAGAAATGATTTTTCGATCGTCTTGAAACCCGACTGAACTATAGTAGTAATATTACAAATTAAATTGACCAGCGATTTAATAATTTGATGCTTATAGACGCTTAGAAAGATCTTAATGATAGCTGACACGCGCATACACACACACACACACACACACACACGCACGCACGCACGCACGCGCGCGCGCACGCACAACACAACACATTAAATTAGTAAATAATCCTACTGCAATAAATATTACTTCGGCTGGGGATCGAACCCGGATCTCTTGCATTCCATGTGAGAGTCTTGATCATTAGACTACCGAGACCTTAGTAATATTCTTCGCAATAAATACATATAGAAACAACGCCTTTTTAGGTGATGAAATAAACATATCTATCTATAGACACACACACACACACATATCTACCTAAGGAAAAGTACCTATCTTTTATCTTCACAAATTTCTTCAAACAGTCGGGTTTCATACTTTCACAACACGTAAAATCTTAATGAGTATTGATGCTGTCTTTACCAAATCTTCTTGGAGCCTTCATATTTTAATATAAGTTCACAAATTTCTTTTAAAGTTTTAACAGTTTTTTTTTTTCAAAAAACATAAAAAACGAAAAAAATGCGGACATTTACTTGAAGACTAGGCGACCTCAATAACTTGGTGGCGTCCTCGCGACTCTCCAGCAACGTGGCTCGGTGCACTAAGGTTTCTGCAATGTCCCATGCCAGATCACTGGCGGTGTCTTTCGGATCTAATCGCAGCAGATGCTGCAAGACACTCAAAAAGGGTATCTCTTGTGGAGTGTCTGCGACCTATAAGTGTACTGTATTTTATCAGGCATCTCTTATGCGCAGCGCTCGACGTGTTTGTCTCAATATTAGAAGACTTTAAATAGCTTTTATAAACTATTACAGCTATAGAATATAGCTTTCACATATTCATACTTGAATAACAAGAAAATTTAAAATTCAATTTAAGACACAAAATACACCAGCGACAAGTACATTAGCATGTAAGTACATTTTAATTGTGGAAAAGGAATTTTTATTCTGTGAAACCATTACGAAGAAATTCGACAGAAACAAAAACGTCAAAAACGCTAGTTTTATCGGTAATACAGGTTCCAGCATCCTCTTAACATATCACAGATAGCATTTATAAGAAAAATTTTGGAATTTTTCTATTCGGCAACTTTTTATTTACGATTTTTTAGCCTATGGTGTGTTTGCACTCCTACACAGACAGAAGATTAAACGCAAATATTAATCATAAACATTAGCAAAAGCTAGGAAATAGGAAAAACGCCGCAAGTCGCTCACTTGGCCAAGGATGGCGTAAAAAACGTCTACGTGAGAAGAGAGATCAATCTCGGGCGGTCCGTGATTCGTGAGCTCTTCATCGGCCTCTTGCTGATAGTCGAAGGCATCCAGCTGTACCCTCACACCTGACACATGACTTTTCCTGCAAAAACAATCGCCATCTTGATCCATGAACACTTGAAACATGGATCTTTAAACTCTTACGTGTATCGCTTTCCTTTTTATTTTCGGCTTGCTCTATTAGAGCATTCGTTGGAGATTCGATTCTCAGTTCGATTTTTCCTTCATATTTCATATTTTTAAGTAACTTTGCTTTTATTTAATCCCAAATAGCAAGTTGCCTGCAGGTTGCTGTCAATTTGCTTGAAAGTGCTTTGCTTAAGTTGATTTCAATATTTAAAAAAGTGGCTTCCGATTTTGCCTATTAGATTGCCGACTTTTATTGCCACTAACTCTTATGAACAACTTAATGTCAACAGTTGCCCTCTTATAAACCGATTGTATAATAAGTTGTAAATCACAGGGCAACATGACGGAAACAATTTCCACCTAAAATCTTACTTCCGTAAGTTGCCAGTAATCTGACATTTTAACTGAACGAGCGTTGTCGAGCTCTCCGAATGTGAACGAAATGTGATCGGAATTCTCGGTAAACGTAACAAGCGTGATTTTAAAGTATCAGGAGATTACTTGGTAAACATTTAAAAAAAGTATTATGTTTTCATCTTAGAGCTCTTGCGGCTCACTTCAAAAAATTATTTTATTAGAACACAGCTGCAAAATCTTTTAATGCTGCATCTTTTATTCTATTCTATGTCGTTTTTCAAAATTGAGAAATTTAACTCGATGCATCCCTCTGGTGGCGGTACCACATATTGCTCGACGACGCTTCATTTCCATTCGACAGAAATATAGACTCAATATTTTACGAAAACGATTTCAAACAAATTGTAGCAACATTTATGGCAATAAGTTTGCTACAGCATTTCCGCTCGTTTGCACAAACAACCGTTATCCGCATAATGCTTCTAGGCTCCTAAACGAAATTATTATTGTCCTGGTGACAGCAACATGATGGCAGTTGAAGAGAAACTTGTGTTAAGTATCTATTTCTTTTCTTATGCCAAGGAACATTTTATTATCTGGGAATATTTCAAATAAACAATGTGACCAATTTGTGAGATTCAAGAATTCCCGTTCAACAATTTATTGCTCAGAGAACAATTAATAAAATGGATAATTATTTAGATCCCCCCCATGACTTCGACCTTGACATATGTTGTCAAGGTCATGACCCTCAATGACCTCCAACAGGTTTTAGTTGTCTCTAAAGTTGTCTCTAAAGCTCGTTAGTCGTTAAAAAGTTATTCACAAAATAAGTTTTATAAATAGAATACAATTTTTGGACACAAGGTATATCCTCTTTTTTTGCTTACGACCGTCCACAAGAAGCAAGATCTATCCCACTTTCCTTCTACTTAGGGGTGTCCGAATGTTCACGCAAAGCGAGGATCACGCCACATCCTCCCCTGCCTAGGGGCATCCAACTTTCCACACAAAACGAGGTCCATCTCATTTTCCCTCCTGTCTAGAGGTGTAACAATATTTTATACAGGTGGCTCTTGCTTCGTTAGGATACAAATGGGGTAGTGCATGCGGATGGTGTAGAAACATGGTAACATATCATGTAACCTCATGGTGGAATTCCACCATGATGCAACCTCTTCTTCTCAATCCCTATCTTCACCTCCAAGCAAGCGTCAAGCTGGCATACTCTAGAAAACCTAAGTAACCACACCGAAGGTTGGGTAATCACACAACCCCATTGAGAGGTGAGCTTAGGGTACCAATTGTGATCAATTTCCGCAATTGTGATCAAAGTCTCCTGTTTTGAAGCTTTTTTGATGAAAAAGTTGTCCGCAGCTCTTGTGGTCTTTCTTATTAACTCTAGTTTCTTATGTTTAACAGAATTTGTGTAGATATAAAATGTTGAGATCGTCCCATGTTATTGAATAAATATTAGTATGTATTGAATGAGTGAAATCTTTCTGGGGAAACCCTCAAAAGCAAACTTTTGAGGCTGTGAAGCTTAGCTTAATAACACCGCCTACGCTTTCATGTCCGGATTTTGAGTTACCGTTTGTTTTACAAACCGACGCGAGTTCGGTCGGATCAATATTTTTTCGCTGTTTGTTAAAAGAATTATTTAAAACTCTGTTTTTGTCTTAAATGAGTAAAAATAGGGACATTAATACTTTAATAAGTAAAAATAAGGACATTGATGCCTTAATAAGCTAATATTACGAATACGGATCGTCGCAGTGTACTCACCGCAGTTCGTTCAGGATCGGCAGTAGCTTGAGACCTGCAATAGAAATCACAGTCGTGTGTCAATAGTGTATCTAATTGATATGATAACGGATTCAACCTGCTTTCTCATACATCTTGCGTTTCATATACGAGGGCTTGAACGGATGTGAAAGTGAAGAAGATGTAAAATGTAGAGAAAGAGTAATCAAAAAACTTTTCAAAGAAAATAATAAAAAACCATTCAAATTAAATTGCCAACGCGAAACAATAAATTACGGTCATATTCGAATGTTTCATATTAAATCCTCTCATTCATCTTTCATTTATAGTGACAATCATGGCTCAGAGCGTAGCATGACTCTCTGTGCCAAAGATCTAGAATTCCCATCCAGAAAATCAAATTTTATTTGATTGCCACCTCTCGGAAGGCAATGACAAACCTCCGAAAGTATCTTTGCCATCGTCATTCTGATTCGGCGTAAAAAATTGTAGAGGTTTGTTCGCGTCGCAAGCTCCAACATACTCCAACATGCTCCTACCATAGCTCCTACTCATTCACCAAGCGCGTTGGAGTGAGTATGAGCTATCATAGAAGCATATTGGAACATGTTGGAGCATGCGACGAGAACAAACCTTAGGTCTCACACACACATATATATATATATATATATATATATCAATGGACATATGTACACTCGCCAACAAACGGCGTTTTAAGTAGCGTTTTAAGGGGATGCTGGAGTGATAAAATTATCACATTACAGTCGTATAAAAATCTTCGAATTGACTGAACGGAATAAAAAATCCTTTTATAAGATTAAAGTAGACGCAAAATTAGGAGATGGTGCAGTGGACCTTGTACTAAAATCGAAAAAAAGTTAAAAAATTCTTTAATATTCGTGGTGCGCAGTAAAACTCTAGATATACCAAAGTAGCGCAATTTTTTTATCTGAGCCTAAATGCCGACAACTTTCCTATTAACCATTTCGACCGCCATTTTCGACTTAATCTGTAGTCCAATAAGCGCTTAGTATTATTGGTGTGGTTAGTAAGTCTAAAATGGAGGATCTTTGCGCTACTTCGGTATAATGTCTAAAACTTTAGTTCGTAGCATACGTTTACCGTGCGTGCGTGTGTGTGTGTGTGTGTGCGTGTGTGCGTGTGTGTGCGTGTGTGTG